>NC_069503.1:812739881-812839881 GCF_027579735.1 Bombina bombina
ACAGAATATCAATTGTTTGACTCCAGCAGAAATGATAAGATAATATAAGTAAATTTGAAAGTCGTTTAAAATTGCATACTCTTTCTGTATCATGAAAGTTTACTTTTGACTTTACTGCCCCTTTAAATTAAACAAAACACCAAAAAAAAGTTTCTAAAAAGTTGGTTGAAAAAGAGAGAAATTGTTGTAAAAATCTGTTCACAAAGTGCTCCAGTGGCTCAGTCATTTGCAGGATGTGCTTCTAAAATCTGTTCACAAAGTCTAATCCACCACTTGCTGTGCGCTAGAATGTTCCTTTAGTATTCTATGATGTCATTTTATTGTTAAAAAAGGAAAGACTTATAGTTGTTTTTATTATAAATAATATCTATATTTACTAGACTTTAAAATTTACATTGATCTAATTTAGTTTGCTATCTTGGTATTATTTATCGGCAATCATACCTAGGTAGGCTCATGAGCAGCAGTGCAATACTGGGAGCTAGCTGGTGATTGGTGGCTATGCATATATGCCAATTGTCATTGGCTCACCATGTGTGTTCAGCTGGATCATAGTATTGCAATACTGTGCTCTTGAGCTGACTTGTGTTTAGACCCCCTTTTTTGTTAACGCACAAACTCAACATTTCTTGCATATAAAAATGCAAAGATCATTCTAAACATTTTCTTTTATAGCTTATGTCATAAAAATGGCTGATATACCTTTTCCATATCACCCTGATCTGCTAAATTCTAAAACGGCTATTTAAAAATGTGCTGCCACAGTAACTTACTGTTCTGGAGCTACAGAAGGAGTTAATATCTGCAGCAAATGAACCTCTGCTACACATGTTCGGTTGTGGAGAAGATCTCACTTGGCTTGTTTTGCCATGTTTCTCTGCCTCTGTTAAAATATTGTATGATTGAATGCAGGTGGCACATTGTCGGAGTGCCAGACTGGAAATCACCCCAGGAGTCTGAACATTTACAGGCAGTCCAGGCAGATTGCTCCAGATGTTTAGAGTTATGAGTCTTACATCATCAAGGAAAACATGAGCAAAATGTGCTATTAAAGCTGTAAATTCTCTTTACCAACAATCACTTGTCATCCGCTTATTTTAAGAGGAAAGGTAAAATGAGTTGTTAACCCTTTAAATGATGCACAGGAACACAATGTATGTGTATTTCTGTGGATAATCTACTTGTGTTTGTCTGTATGTGAATGTACATACATTTTTCAGAAAATTGCAGCAAAAGTTTTCAAAATTAATAATAAAAGTTAGTGACTTTTCAATTTATATTGTTGGTTCTCCAAAACATGTACATATTTGTCATGAAGTGATGATAATTTCCAAAGCATTTAAAACATTTTATTTTGTATGCAGATATTTTGCAAGTCTTTACTTGCTGATACCATGCATATTTTATAAATGACTTATGCCCCTTTAAATGGCAATTAAGAAAAATCTATAATCTATATAGACTTTTAATGGTAATAAAATATATATATATATATATATATATATATATATATATATATATATATATATATATATAAAATCATCCACTGCAAAATTATTTTACCCTAGCCCTTGTTTCCTATGCAGTGTTAATGTTGTCTAAAACTAAATAAGGCTTCCTAACCGAACATGATGAAAGCATTAAAGGGACAGTCTACAATAGAATTTTTATTGTTTTAAAAGATACATAATCCCTTTATTACCCATTACCCAGTTTTGCATAACTAACAGTTATTTTAATATATTTTTTTTACCTGTGATTACCTTGTATCTAAGCCTCTTCTGACAGTCCCCTGATCACATGGCGTTGTATTTATTATCTATTGACTTGCATTTAGTATTGTGTTGTGCTAACTCTTAAATAACTTCCCAGACGTGAGCACAGTGTTATCTATTCTATATGGCCCACATGAACTAGCAGTCTCTTGTTATGAAAAGCAATTAAAAAAGCATGTGATAAGAGGCAGCCTTCAAGCGCTTAGAAATTAGCATATGAGCCTACCTAGGTTTAGTTTTAATTAAGAATACCAAGAGAAAAAAGCAAATTTGATGATAAAAGTAAATTGGAAAGTTGATAAAAAGTCCTATCTGAATAATGAAAGTTTCGATTGTATGAACAATATTGTGATTTCAATAGTTTACTTATTTGTTTACATTAGATCTTTGTTCCGATGCAACAATTAAGTATTGTCATGAAAGGGTTGATTGTTTGCCTTCCTTATTGTTTGCTGTTCATGACATTTCTAAATAATGACTACCTATTGTTTTGTGATATTTTTTTATTTTATAGCATCAAACCATAAGATGCAGTCATTACTAGCCATTCTAATAATCATAGTTTATAGCAACACAACAGAAATGTAATTGCGAGCAGTTTACTGTCCCTATTAACACAGAACTACCATTTAAAGGCAAATGAATGAAGTATTGATTTATACTTTAATTGTTTACTTTAAAAGTACAAAGCACTCAGAAATTTTATATCATCCACATGAAAGAGAAACATTTTAAATTTACTGTATTATTTTTTTTTTGCTGAACAGACAAAAAATTAAAATCTTAACAATTCAGACTCGGCTTGAAATATTTAGAAAAAATACATGATGTCCTGAGCACTCAGAGGGGAAAAAAACAGACTTTATTTAAACAGGGTTAAAAAATTCCATGAATATGCAGGAATCAAGGAGGAAGCAGTCCTGACGCATTTCACTCCCCTAGTGGTGCTTTGTCATAGGAAGAAACATTTCTGTTCAATTTACCGCTATTAAACTGACTGTTTGTTTTTTTTTTTTTTATACTGTGTTGAAAATAATATAGTTATGCTCAGGAGCATGTTACATATGTTTCTTCCAATGTGAATTTGATTTAAATTACTAGTAAGAACAAATTAAATAATGGTTTTAATTTTTAGAATAATAACACTTCAGATTATTTTTCCAGTTTATATCCGACCATTACTGATTTGGTTATATATCATTATATACGCATAGATGGATAATTGAAATGAATTTAATAGGTTAATCATTCATATTTGATCAACTTTTAAGTTGTACTTTATTGGAAGGAGAAAAAAAAGATTGCCTTAATTAATAACAATATAAATAGTTTTATTTAACTAAAACAATAGCATTATATTTTTTTTTTTTTAATGCTTGCCCCTCCCTCCTCACACTTAGGTTGTCGTGCAGATCAATTCCATTCCAAACAATAATCTATTTAGTGAGCTTCTTGAAACATAGTATGGGTTGATTCTGTGTACATAGGTTTGCAGGGGAGCAGTGACCTTAAAGGGACAATAAAGCCAACATTAAACTTTCATGATTCAGATAAAACATGCAATTTTTAACAATTTTCCAATTTGCTTTGTTCTCTTGCTATTGTTTGAAAAGCATACATAGGTAGGCTCAGAAGCAATGCACTACTGTGAGCTAGCTGTGAAGAAGTGGCATGTTATTTCTGCAGACACAAATTTGCAGTTTTGAGAACTACAAAAACAATGTGATATTTTCAAGCTAGCAAACGTATCCAAAATAATCTGACAGAAACATCTGGAAGAGCATGACATTGTGAATGGATTATTGAAATTAATTTACAGAAAAATTACATTACAGCCATGAATATACAGCATCTTTATAATTAAAAACTAATGTATATTTCAGAATGAATAACATTTAGATTATAATGTATCTTAAATTGAAACTTTTTTTTTTTCCACCTTCCTTTGACTTTTACTACCCCTTTAATATCAACAATATTGGTGTTCACTATTAAATTTTCTTTAGTAACCCCAGATGCTGGGAATTGGTGTATGCGTATTAGTCTTATTGAAATGCTGCCCACTAGTTTTAATTGATTTAATTTTTTAAATATGTTTGCTTTCTTGTAGCTGAAACTATGCAGATTTTGTAATTGCAGCAGAACATTTGAAATGCCAGTGTATGCTTTTAAATAAATCCTAATAGGATATTAATTATTAATAGTAATTCAGTTAGAAAAATAATCCACATTGCTGCCTATTAAAATAACATACAAAGAGTATGGCCCAGGCTTGTCGAATGGAAAATACACGGATAAAAGAAAAAATCAGCATGAAAGAAAATTATAGGGAATAAAGTGTAGGGAAATGTCTTTAAAAGTGACTTAAAATGTTAATATTGAAACTCCTTAAGCACTTTAAACGGCAAAGTCATGAGGGTAATTTACTAGGAAACAAGTTGTTTGCTAAACCAGGTTCAGCTGTATAATAGTCATCCCTTATTCTAACCCATCAAGGTGTCTTTGTACGAGAGAGCAGAGAGTCTCTGTTAGACATAATTTATTTTTTTCTCATTCAGACTTTTTTCCTTTGAGGGAGAGTACACACTTTTAAGCTGTACTATAAAATGTTTAATTATGTGCAGTAAAACAATGCTGTAATATTAATTTAATACTATTTTCCTCCTTTCCCTGTAAATTGAATTTGAAAATGAACTATTTTCCAATTCTGAAAACTGGAAGGGCACATCACAGACATCACAAGCCTAATCCTGTCTTATTTCTGTCCCTAATTGGGTTTGGCAAAGATAAGATAAGAACGGCAAAATACTTCTAATGCTGTAAATCTATGTAGGGGTTAAACACATAGTTAAAATACAACTTGGGAGCCACATAGAACTGCTGGTCCCAAGTGGATGCAACAGGTGAGCTGCTGCAATTGGGCAGTTGGGTTGTGCAATTACTGCTGCTGATTGGTTCTTTTTGCAAGGTCAGATATTTGCATCTGTTGGCACAGATTGCTTATATTGTCCATTTACCTTTTGATTCTATTGCCCTTAGTGACTATATGTTGCACAGCATATTGGCTGTCTTTATATTTTGTTTGTAAATAATTTTCTATTTTAATTATACACCTTTTGTTGTCTTCTACAGTTTGTCTGACTGTATAATTTAGGCGTGTGCACAGAATATTCGCTAGCTCTCGCATAACTACTGATTTGGCTGTTGCATTCATATTGATTGATGGCTATGGCACTTTGCTTTTACCCTTTATTCTCTTTTTGGAGTTAATACCAAATTTAATCATTTTGGAAATTTGTCACTAAATTCAGATTGGATTTAATGCATCTTTACATCTGCAATCACATCTGTCTGTCTTTCTATCTCATCATTTTATACAGATTTTATTTACCTGGAACTGTGTTGCTGATCTATCAATAAATTAAATTGAATATGCAAGATAAAAAAAAATCAGTCTAGAATTATATGCAGCATATGAAAATCATTCATAAAGTTTCAAAAACATTTGTTCTCAAATTTTAAAGTATACATTTGTGTTTTAACTTTATAATATAATAAATGTGCCGAGACACTTTATCATCTATATATATTTTACACTTTTCAACTTATATATTTTTCCTACAGGAATGTGCAATCCAAGAAATTACAGTGATACTCCACCAACCTCTAAAAGTACAGTAGAAGAACTGCATGAGCCTATCCCTTCCCTGTTTCGGGCCCTGACTGAAGGTGATACCCAGCTGAGCTGGAAAATTGTCTCTTTCCCTGTGGTGGAGGAATTGTCCCACCATGAAAACCTTGTCTCCTTCCTGGAAACTGTGAATCAGCAGCAACATCAAAATGTGTCCATTCCTCAGAGTGGAGTTCATGGCAACAACGAGAAAGGTATAACCAAATGTAGCTTCTTCAAGTCAGAAAGGAGTAGATTCTTTAGCAACACTAAACAATTCATTTTAAAGGGATGTTACTTTAAAGGGACAGTGTGCTGTAAAATGGTTTTCATTGTAATTTGTTTCCATGACTTTATATACAATTTGCAGAGTAAAAAATATATGGAAAATTGCTCCTTTATTATTTTGTATATATAAATAGCTGTTTTTGCTCTTTGAAACCGTAACCCCATAAAATGGGCTTAACTTGCAAGGAGACTAAATATCAGTATCTTTATTTATATAGCTTTTCTGTGGCCATTACTTTTTTTTTTTTTTTATATATTTTCAGTATAGATAGTGCATTCAACATGCAAAGGCAGCTATTTCAAATGAGATAATGAAGATAAAGGAGCACATTGTAAACAATTTAATACACTTTATACACTCCAGCTGGTAATTTTTTTTACTGTGAACACATTAAAGGGGAGAACATTTTTATAGTACAATGTTCGTTTAACACATTATGTTTTTAAACTCAATAAGTCATTGTGAGACCATCCGGAATTGAGACCTCATCCCACTGTGCTTAATCGTCTATGATCGGTTTTCTGGGACAATACAAACTTGAATTCAGAATACCTTAACTCTGCCCCTCCTCCATGCCACCCACATTCCATCCCTCAAACACATAGGCCCTATCCCTTAACCATGAAGACACTACCCCCTTACACTCTGTTGAATGCTACATTTTCAAAATGTTATTTAGCTCTACCACTTTAAATAAAAAGTAATGGGAACCATATTTTCTTAATACATTTATGCTCACAGGTTTCATAACTAAGTAGACATAGATGTTCACACTCTGGTAAGAAAAGTACCAAGCTTACTTTTTATATAGATAGTGGTGTTCTGCTAGTAAGTCTGCGGTATAAATCTAACATGTGTACCAATGAGTCCTCAAAAAATAAGTGTGGTCTTTGTGCCAATAACACAACTACCCTCTACTAATATTGGCACCCTTGGTAAATATGAGCAAAGAAGCCTGTGAAAAATACACAAAAATACTCTGCTCTCATGGATATCAAACAATTGCAAACACAACACAGGTTTATCCAAAAAAAAAATAAAAAAATATTTGTTAAATATATGTGTGGCACAATTATTTGCACTCTTTTAGTCAATACTTTGTGCTACCTCCCTTTGCCAAGATAACAGCTCTGAGTCTTCTCCTATAATGCCTGATGAGGTTGGAGAATACATGGCAAGGGATCTGAGACCTTTCCTCTATACAGAATCTCTTAATTTCTAGGTCAACGCTAGTGGACTATCTCCTTCAGTTTGTTTGTGTGACTAATGCTGGTTAAGTAGCATATTCCTCCTTTCACTTTAAATCACACATTACTAGAGTTTACTCCTTCGTTGTGGTATAAAATATTTAAATATCTGTTGTCACATGTTGGGTGTGGTGTATGTGCTAACTATCCCTGTTAAATCGATAGGCTCTACTGTCAGAACACTAATGATTTGTCAGTTAGGGGATAAACATAAATTATTCAGCAATGTAGAACTGGTAGAGAAAGGTTTCATGGATTTTTAAAATTGGCTATTATATCATAAATGAAAACCAAAGTCAAACAAGGAACCCCGAGGGGAACCTAGAGCGGGGTGCGCTGGGTGAATACAAAATGTTAGAACTGTGCACAAACCATATGGCTCCAGTGAAATCGGGCAGAAAGTCAAAACCAGTATAAGGCAAAAAAGATGTCAGCGGCAAAGCTCCTCTGGTCCTCGGCGTGAAGATTTCTAAAAATTAAAAGTGAGAAAGAGGGCGCCACATAGCGTGATACTGTTGTTACAGGTTCAGAAGGCAAAGAATTCGAAAAGGCTTACCGAACAGCTCTGCACCGTTCTGTGACCGGTGCTATCAGGCAGACTAACACTCTCAGTGGTTAGCACACTGGGTGGCCTCGGATATGGTGCAGACAGGTGGATCTCAGCGTTACTAGATTAGCACACTGGGTGGCCTCGGATGTGGTGCAGACAGGTGGATCTCAGCGTTGCTTGATTAAAGCAAATCAGCGTCTGTGCAACATGTATACTGCAGCCTCCAATAGGTTTTAGAAGTAAAATACCTCTCCAGGTAAGGTAAATGATCGTGAGAGACAACTTCCGTATAATAAAGTTAAAATCTTTAATCAATCCAGGTTTTTGCTACGCGTTTCTAGACCGATGGTCTTTTCCTCAGGCATAAAAACAAGGGATATAATTACAAACACATTGAAACCTTATATACAGGTGAATTAAAATCGGAAGTTGTCATAGTTTCAAAAAAGAGACCAATCGTGGCCAAACCAACCCTGTGAATCTTATCAGCATTAATTGTAAAATCTGTGGACTGATAGTTAGTGTCAATGTATGTCAAAATATCGTTAAAAAAATGTTTTTAAACTGTTTCGAATATCTGTCACAGATTTTTAATATTGAATATGTAAAGTGTGATAAAATGACTAGTTGTTTCTCACAGTTGTGTGTGTATGAGAGTTGGTATGTATAAATAAAACATATTTGAATATGAAATATTTAAAAAGAACGTGTGGTATTATTTAGGACTGTTATGAATAGCGTAAGATGTGATAGAAGAGAACGTAATCTGATTACAAAAGGGAATACAGTTAGTACAAGAATTGGACTCGAAATTGATAATTTAATTTTGAACCTCACGGCTATGGAAATGAATACACTGTAGTTTTTGATATGCGGCTTTTCTAAAACCCTCATATGGCTTATTGGGTTGTTTATGATTTCTTATATATATATATATATATTAAATGCTGAGATCGAGGTTCATTATCTAATTGGTCAAATAGATTTGTGGGAAATTGTTGATGATAGGTATGTTCCTAAAACCAAAAAAAAAAAAAAAAAACCTCTATTGCGTGTGATGTACTAAATCCAATCAGACAGATTGACTAAAAAATAATATTAATAAAACACATATAATTAATTCTTTATATATAAAGATCCATATAATAGTGGAAAAAATTATTATTTCTTTCCTTTTTATATAAAAAAATTTTTTTTAAAAAATCTCAAAATGTGTAATATGAATATATGTGTATATAAATGGTCTGTGTATAATAGTCTTCAATATTTCTCTGAAATTAATTCATCAGTGTATTATCGTTTTTGATAACATGTAGATCCAAAATTTATTAAATTATTGGTTGGAAAAAGTGTTGTGATTCCAAATAATAATAGGAATAAATTGTTAAGTATGATGTACCAAATGAATACAAAACAAGTTAAAAGTTGGTAACCTGTAGTTTAGTTAATGATTGTGTCGGTTCCCAGTTTTTGCACCAACAGTACAAAATTATATGCCTCATTGTAAGTGGAATATGTGTGTTTACCACTCCATCTGTTGTGCAATATAGATTGTTAATGTCAAGCAGTGAATGTTTTACTATTACATATATTTGCCATTCTGTGTATTATGGATAGGAGACTACTTGTTGAGTGTAAGGAGTATTATAATAAGTTTTTATTACACTAAATTTGTGGGAGCTGAGTCATAAACTAGTAAGGCTAATAATATTCTCCAATAAATAATGTCCAGCTGAACCTATGAAAGATTCCTTTTAGTTTAATGTTTAGTATGAATTCAACCTAGTTAGTATATCCCTAGTCATCATATCGTTTTGATCTCATATGCAATATTAAATAAACCTAATTGCTATATGTTGGTTCAAAACCGAAAAATGAGATTTGAAGGTTTTAGTGCCGTGTTTGATATATTGAATATATCAAACACGGCACTAAAACCTTCAAATCTCATACCACCGGAGACATTTATCCCATTCAGGGATTTTATAATTGCAATACATCTTTTGTCGTTTATTTATTAGAGTGCATTTGCGGCCTGCAATATATAGGCCGCACCTCCAGGAAAGCCAAAACAAGATGGGGGGAACATTTTCGTAACTGTAAAAATTGCAAGAAAATGAAAATTAAACATAGTGTTCCAACCCATTGTCTAACAAAACACCAAGGCAACGCCCATATTTTCAAATTTATTCCCATAGATTTTATTCCCAGGTCAGTAGATTATAATAGATATTATAATAGAACCAATAATATAATAGAACCAATAAACTTAGACAACGAGAAACCTTCTGGATCTTTAAGTTAAAAACACTATTTCCCGAAGGTTTAAATGCGAACCTAGATCTAGCAGCCTTCAATTAACATCCAGAAACACTAATAAACACACCTAAATCTGACATCCATAACTGATAAGATCAAAGACTATCAATAACATTCACACTCCGATTTAGATTCAAATTTATTAATATACTATGAACCAACATAACAATCATAGCGATTAGTGGCATTTTAATTGGGTCTATTTCTCATTACATATTAAGACAAAAATTGATAGTTCCATCGGTTTTGAACCAACATATAGCAATTAGGTTTATTTCATATTGCATATGAGATCAAAACGATATGATGACTAGGGATATACTAACTAGGTTGAATTCATACTAAACATTAAACTAAAAGGAATCTTTCATAGGTTCAGCTGGACATTATTTATTGGAGAATATTATTAGCCTTACTAGTTTATGACTCAGCTCCCACAAATTTAGTGTAATAAAAACTTATTATAATACTCCTTACACTCAACAAGTAGTCTCCTATCCATAATACACAGAATGGCAAATATATGTAATAGTAAAACATTCACTGCTTGACATTAACAATCTATATTGCACAACAGATGGAGTGGTAAACACACATATTCCACTTACAATGAGGCATATAATTTTGTACTGTTGGTGCAAAAACTGGGAACCGACACAATCATTAACTAAACTACAGGTTACCAACTTTTAACTTGTTTTGTATTCATTTGGTACATCATACTTAACAATTTATTCCTATTATTATTTGGAATCACAACACTTTTTCCAACCAATAATTTAATAAATTTTGGATCTACATGTTATCAAAAACGATAATACACTGATGAATTAATTTCATAGAAATATTGAAGACTATTATACACAGACCATTTATATACACATATATTCATATTACACATTTTGAGATTTTTTAAAAAATTTTTTTTTATATAAAAAGGAAAGAAATAATAATTTTTTCCACTATTATATGGATCTTTATATATAAAGAATTAATTATATGTGTTTTATTAATATTATTTTTTAGTCAATCTGTCTGATTGGATTTAGTACATCACACGCAATAGAGGTTTTTTTTTTTTTTTTTGGTTTTAGGAACATACCTATCATCAACAATTTCCCACAAATCTATTTGACCAATTAGATAATGAACCTCGATCTCAGCATTTAATATATATATATATATATATATATATATATATATATATATATATATATATATATATATATATATATATATATATAAGAAATCATAAACAACCCAATAAGCCATATGAGGGTTTTAGAAAAGCCGCATATCAAAAACTACAGTGTATTCATTTCCATAGCCGTGAGGTTCAAAATTAAATTATCTATTTAGAGTCCAATTCTTGTACTAACTGTATTCCCTTTTGTAATCAGATTACGTTCTCTTCTATCACATCTTACGCTATTCATAACAGTCCTAAATAATACCACACGTTCTTTTTAAATATTTCATATTCAAATATGTTTTATTTATACATATACCAACTCTCATACACACACAACTGTGAGAAACAACTACAGTCATTTTATCACACTTTACATATTCAATATTAAAAATCTGTGACAGATATTCGAAACAGTTTAAAAACATTTTTTAACGATATTTTGACATACATTGACACTAACTATCAGTCCACAGATTTTACAATTAATGCTGATAAGATTCACAGGGTTGGTTTGGCCACGATTGGTCTCTTTTTTTGAAACTATGACAACTTCCGATTTTAATTCACCTGTATATAAGGTTTCAATGTGTTTGTAATTATATCCCTTGTTTTTATGCCTGAGGAAAAGACCATCGGTCTAGAAACGCGTAGCAAAAACCTGGATTGATTAAAGATTTTAACTTTATTATACGGAAGTTGTCTCTCACGATCATTTACCTTACCTGGAGAGGTATTTTACTTCTAAAACCTATTGGAGGCTGCAGTATACATGTTGCACAGACGCTGATTTGCTTTAATCAAGCAACGCTGAGATCCACCTGTCTGCACCACATCCGAGGCCACCCAGTGTGCTAATCTAGTAACGCTGAGATCCACCTGTCTGCACCATATCCGAGGCCACCCAGTGTGCTAACCACTGAGAGTGTTAGTCTGCCTGATAGCACCGGTCACAGAACGGTGCAGAGCTGTTCGGTAAGCCTTTTCGAATTCTTTGCCTTCTGAACCTGTAACAACAGTATCACGCTATGTGGCGCCCTCTTTCTCACTTTTAATATCATAAATGCTATTGATATGTAATTACTCACCCACAAAGGAGGAACATGTTAAAGGGTTAGAAATCTGTGATAAACCATACATTAATAAAACACATCATTATAATTTCTTATATGAATGTAATACAATCTGCCTACTTTGCACTTTGAACAAAGCTGACAACCACAGGAAATATAACTTTTATTTTTGCATAAAGCAAGTGACAAAGACCGCCCATAGTTGTAGGCAGAACATATGCAAAAAGATTAAATGTGCCCCAGCCAATCACAAATGAGTTTCGCCCACTTGTTATGAATATTCATTTTACTGAGTTATATGGGACATCGCATGCGCACTAGTAAAGTAATAGACTCGCATGCGCACTAGTAATGTATTGGTCTTGCATGCGCACTAGGTCCAAACAGCCCTTTACCTTGTTTTAATATAAATATATGCTCGTTAGTCTAGAGGAAGTTTTGATACTTATCTAGATTCATATTATCATATATGATGATGATGATGCTCCTTCATCTGTTCCTTCCGATCACTGCTAGACTTCTGACCGCTGATCCGCCACGCCCCCCGACATTGACGTCATCATTCTCATGTCCGCTCTCTATCCGGCACTTGGATAGTGACAGGCCTCAGGCGATAGAATGGAGGGGAGCTAATATGCGCATGCGTTGGCAAAAGAAGGCTTACAATGCACATGCAGAACGCCATGATGTTTCTACCTAGGTAGAATATCGCAACTGGACCAGCATAGCAAGGTAAATAATGGGTTTAGCAGTTTACTAAATCATTAATAGGTTCCTATTACAAACATAAACTATATTTAAAGACGTTTTTAAAAAAGAAAAAGAAAATTTGAGTTTACTATCCCCTTAAGACAACTAACAGCATTTGAAATTTTATGTAAAAAAACTTCTCCCTTGAAACATGTCCTCTCCATTGCTTACTCTTTACTGCAACAGTGGTTACGTGCCATATTATATAGATAGATCTATCTATCTATTGGGTACTTATAGAGCGCAAACTAATCACCCGTGAGGGTCTCAGGGCGCTGAATGTAGATATTTCTCATATTGTATTCCAGTAGGTAAATAAATCTTCTATTTCTAGAACAAAATCTTAAAATTGTAAAAAGGTGGTATTTAACCCCAGCCCGTTGTAAGAAAAGTATTAACTTTCAAATGAACCATGCTGGAGATATAACAGCCCAATAGGAAATATGGTCCTTATTTGGTGGCAGTGCCTGAAAATCATACCAATTTAGTCAGAGATTTCAAAATAAATAGCAAACTTGTTTGGGATTCCTATTCCACTAGACCCTTGTCTATGGTTGTTCAATAAAGTACCAAAAAAAGTTTTACCACAATACAGAAAAAGTTATTCAATATAGTAAGTAAGGGTTTAAAAATTCTCATAGCTAGAAATTGGAAAAGTACCTCTATTCCAACAATAGCACACTGGATGCAAAAGTGTAATCATCTGATATAGTTAGAGTATTATTTTATGAAATTTTCATGCATTAATATATATATTCAATTAAAGGCCATGTGGGAGGCGTTTTTGGCATATAAATTTAATTCTTTACATTTATGAATCTGTAATGTGACTCCTTTTATACCAGTTAATTATTTTGCTTGTACGATAGAGCCTGTATAATTATATATTTGGATATATTGGGGTCTTTTGTTTATTCACACACGTGATCTTATTGCTTTAGAAGTGTTGGAAGGATTCATGAACTTTGTTTTGTGTTTTTTTTTTTTTATTTGTTCATAAATCTCAATGAGGAGCAAACAACTGGTCAGAATGCACATTGCTATACTTGATAACGTTTCCTTTAAGTTATTATTATAATTTATATCCATGTGCTTACATCTGTCAATTGTAATGTATCATGTTGGATATTTGTTTATATGTTTGACTTGGAATTTGGATGTAGATTGATTGTGCTTCTAGTTAAATTTTAAATAATTTCAGCTGGTTAATTACATTTTTTATATCTTATTTCGAGAGATATCCTTTAAAGTTAAAATATGACTATATATGCATGAACATACAGATAATGATAACAAAGAAAACATTATTTGGGTGAGCTTGTACTTTTTTGGTATTTAAATGGGTTAGACAAATCTTGTCTGAAACTTAGGAGCGTCCCAGAATACTGTGACACTAGACATACATTTTGTCCAGTTCCATTTAAGGTCACAGGATCAAACCCTGGCATTGTGGAATGTTTTTAGACATAACGGCAAACTGGTGGCACAAGGGCCATGTTTTGCACTCTGCATTAGTTATTGTGACCCCACAGGAAAGAGCAGAACTAATAATGTGTACCATGTTTTCTGTGGCCCCAGGAAAAAGTACTAAAAAATTGTTTCTGAGTGGGCAAACAAGGTGGCTACAACTCAAAACAACGGACAAAGGATAGCCTGCAGCTGGCTCAGATCTGACCCTTCGCCACTAGACAATTTTAAGAAATATACGGTTGTGTGTTTTAATAGTCCTTAGGGTTTCTAAACTACTGATCTGATGTGTTTAGAAAGTTCACCATGTGTTTTATGAGATACAATGTGGTTTGCAAAGAAATCTGATTTCTGTGGTTATTAGAATGTGCAAATGTGCTTGTGTTTATTATTGTGTTTAACATATCCACATTCCAGTGGTGTTTGATAATTTTGTTTAAAACTAAATATTACTGAATGCACAGAAAAAGCCCTGAGATAACTCAGCTATGCAGCCCTAAAAGAGAACAATCCCAAAAGAACTTTAGGTATAAAAATGAAAACAAAAAGAAAGGGCGCGCTTATGACAAGCTACTGAGGTGAGGTCGCAATAACATCCGGTGTACAATTATACACAAATGTGATAGAAACAATATTGAACAAGAAATAAAACAAATGGTTTATTTAAAGGGGCAGTCAAGTCCAAAAAAACCTTTCATTTTTCAAATAGGGCATGTAATTTTAAACAACTTTCCAATTTACTTTTATCAACAATTTTGCTTTGTTCTCTTGGTATTCTAGTTGAAAGCAAACCTAGGGAGGCACATATGATAATTTCTAAGCCCTTGAAGGCCGCCTCTATTTTATTTACTTTTCACAGCAGGGGAGAGTAAGCTCATGTAGGCCATATAGATAGTATTGTGATCACGCCCGTGGCTAGTGGCAGACACTGCACTAATTGGCTAAAATGCAACTATATGCAAAATAACTAAAAGTCATGTGATTAGGGGCGGTCAGAAGATGCTTAGATACAAGTTAGTCACAGAAGTAAAAAGTGTATTAATATAACAGTGTTGGTTTTGCAAAAAACTGGGGAATGGGTAATAAAGGGATTATCTATATTTTTAAACAACAAAAATTCTGGTGTTAACTGTCCCTTTAAAACAATACAATATAAAAAAAAACGGTGGTTAAAATTTAAAGTGAATACTAAATGGCCATATATCTGTAAGGAGAGATCCAAATGCTGAGTCTATATATTGATCAGACCTTACAAAAAAAAGTATAGTCCAAAGTGGTGAGGACAATTATTCGTTGGTAAAACAATCTTCATGTATAAATCTTCATAAAAACAGCGACAGATAGTATATCTTGCGTCTTGTATCTTAGTGGGTGTGGGTATGAAAGGATAAATGAATCGCTCTGATTCAGTGTGAATGTGCTAATATTCAAAGAAGTTTCTCGAGTACAAAACTCACCCAGAAAACGAAACCACTAGATGCTGGTGTCTCCACTTCCTCTCAGCAACAATGTTTACACGTCTAGACCCTCCGGTTTACTCTTACGGCTTGGCGTCTTTCTCAGATCATGATTTACTTAAAGGACCAGTTAACACAGTAGAATTGCATAATCAACAAATGCACGATAACAAGACAATGCAATAGCACTTAGTCTGAACTTCAAATGAATAGTAGATTTCTTCTGTTATGTGTGATCAGTCCACGGGTCATCATTACTTCTGGGATATTATCTGCTCCCCTACAGGAAGTGCAAGAGGATTCACCCAGCAGAGTTGCTATATAGCTCCTCCCCTCTACGTCACCCCCAGTCATTCTCTTGCACCCAAAGACTAGATAGGAGGTGTGAGAGGACTATGGTGATTATACTTAGTTTTTATAACTTCAATCAAAAGTTTGTTATTTTACAATAGCACCGGAGCGTGTTATTACTTCTCTGGCAGAGTTTGAAGAAGAATCTACCAGAGTTTTTCTTATGATTTTAACCGGAGTAGTTAAGATCATATTGCTGTTTCTCGGCCATCTGAGGGAGGTAAAAGCTTCAGATCAGGGGACAGCGGGCAGTTGAATCTGCATTGAGGTATGTAGCAGTTTTTATTTTCTGAATGGAATTGATGAGAAAATCCTGCCATACCGTTATAATGACATGTATGTATACTCTACACTTCAGTATTCTGGGGATGGTATTCACCGGAATTACTCTGTAAAAGTACATTAAACCTTTTAATAGGTATTTAATTCATGTTAAACGTTTTTGCTGGAATGTAGAATCGTTTGCATTTCTGAGGTACTGAGTGAATAAATATTTGGGCATTATTTTTCCACTTGGCAGTTTGCTTGTTTTGATTATGACAGTTTCGTTTCTCTCTCACTGCTGTGTGTGAGGGGGAGGGGCCGTTTTTGGCGCTCTTTGCTACGCATCAAAAATTTCCAGTCAGTTACTCTTGTATTTTCTGCATGATCCGGTTCATCTCTAACAGAACTCAGGGGTCTTCAAACTTCTTTTGAAGGGAGGTAGATTCTCTCAGCAGAGCTGTGAGACTTATGTAGTGACTGTGTTTTAAAACGTTGCTCTGTGATTTTTATGTTTAAAATTTAATTAGTGTTACTTTACTAATGGGAACAAACCTTTGCTAACAAGTTGTGTTGTTTTTAAAGAGTGATGCTATAACTGTTTTTCAGTTCATTATTTCAACTGTCATTTAATCGTTTAGTGCTTCTTTGAGGCACAGTACGTTTTTGTTAAATAAGATTGTAACCAAGTTGCATGTTTATTGCTAGTGTGTTAAACATGTCTGATTCAGAGGAAGATACCTGTGTCATTTGTTCCAATGCCAAGGTGGAGCCCAATAGAAATTTATGTACTAACTGTATTGATGCTACTTTAAATAAAAGCCAATCTGTACAAATTGAACAAATTTCACCTAACAGCGAGGGGAGAGTTATGCCGTCTAACTCGCCTCACGTGTCAGTACCTGCGTCTCCCGCCCGGGAGGTGCGTGATATTATGGCGCCTAGTACATCTGGGCAGCCATTACAGATAACATTACAAGATATGGCTACTGTTATGACTGAAGTTTTGGCTAAGTTACCAGAACTAAGAGGCAAGCGTGATCACTCTGGGGTGAGAACAGAGTGCGCTGATAATCCTAGGGCCATGTCTGATACTGCGTCACAGCTTGCAGAGCATGAGGACGGAGAGCTTCATTCTGTAGGTGACGGTTCTGATCCAAGCAGATTGGATTCAGATATTTCAAATTTTAAATTTAAATTGGAAAACCTCCGTGTATTACTAGGGGAGGTCTTAGCGGCTCTTAACGATTGTAACACTGTTGCAATACCAGAGAAAATGTGTAGGTTGGATAAATACTTTGCGGTACCGGCGAGTACTGACGTTTTTCCTATACCTAAGAGATTAACTGAAATTGTTACTAAGGAGTGGGATAGACCCGGTGTGCCGTTCTCACCCCCTCCTATATTTAGAAAGATGTTTCCAATAGACGCCACCACACGGGACTTATGGCAGACGGTCCCTAAGGTGGAGGGAGCAGTTTCTACTTTAGCTAAGCGCACCACTATCCCGGTGGAGGATAGCTGTGCTTTTTCTGATCCTATGGATAAAAAATTAGAGGGTTACCTTAAGAAAATGTTTGTTCAACAAGGTTTTATATTGCAACCCCTTGCATGCATCGCGCCGATTACGGCTGCGGCAGCATTTTGGATTGAGTCTCTGGAAGAGAACCTTAGTTCCGCTACGCTGGACGACATTACGGACAGGCTTAGAGTCCTTAAACTAGCTAATTCATTCATTTCGGAGGCCGTAGTACATTTAACCAAACTTACGGCTAAGAATTCAGGATTCGCCATTCAGGCACGTAGGGCGCTGTGGCTAAAATCCTGGTCGGCTGATGTAACTTCTAAGTCCAAATTACTTAATATACCTTTCAAGGGGCAAACTTTATTTGGGCCCGGTTTGAAAGAAATTATCGCTGACATTACAGGAGGTAAGGGCCACGCTCTACCTCAAGACAAAGCCAAAGCTAAGGCTAGACAGTCTAATTTTCGTCCCTTTCGGAATTTCAAAGCAGGTGCAGCATCAACTTCCACTGCACCAAAACAGGAAGGAGCTGTTGCTCGTTTCA
Organism: Bombina bombina; assembly: GCF_027579735.1. Lineage (NCBI taxonomy): Eukaryota > Metazoa > Chordata > Amphibia > Anura > Bombinatoridae > Bombina > Bombina bombina. The sequence continues at coordinate 812,758,349 of NC_069503.1, forward strand.
GACAAGGCTGGAAACCTAACCAGTCCTGGAATAAGGGCAAGCAGGCCAGAAAACCTGCTGCTGCCCCTAAGACAGCATGAACCGAGGGCCCCCGATCCGGGACCGGATCTAGTGGGGGGCAGACTCTCTCTCTTCGCCCAGGCTTGGGCAAGAGATGTCCAGGATCCCTGGGCGCTAGAGATCATATCTCAGGGATACCTTCTAGACTTCAAATTATCTCCCCCAAGAGGGAGATTTCATCTGTCAAGGTTGTCAACAAACCAAATAAAGAAAGACGCGTTTCTACGCTGTGTACAAGATCTATTATTAATGGGAGTGATCCATCCGGTTCCGCGGTCGGAACAAGGACAAGGGTTTTACTCAAACCTGTTTGTGGTTCCCAAAAAAGAGGGAACTTTCAGGCCAATCTTGGATTTAAAGATCCTAAACAAATTCCTAAGAGTTCCATCGTTCAAAATGGAAACTATTCGGACAATCTTACCCATGATCCAAAAGGGTCAGTACATGACCACAGTGGATTTAAAGGATGCTTACCTTCACATACCGATTCACAAAGATCATTACCGGTATCTAAGGTTTGCCTTCTTAGACAGGCATTACCAGTTTGTAGCCCTTCCATTCGGATTGGCTACGGCTCCAAGAATCTTCACAAAGGTTCTGGGTGCCCTTCTAGCGGTTCTGAGACCGCGAGGAATTTCGGTAGCTCCGTACCTAGACGACATTCTGATACAAGCTTCAAGCTTTCAAACTGCCAAGTCTCATACAGAGTTAGTTCTGGCATTTCTAAGGTCGCATGGATGGAAAGTGAACGAAAAGAAGAGTTCTCTCTTGCCTCTCACAAGAGTTCCATTCTTGGGGACTCTTATAGATTCTGTAGAAATGAAGATTTATCTGACAGAAGACAGATTAACAAAGCTTCTGAATGCATGCCGTGTCCTTCATTCCATTCAACTCCCGTCAGTAGCTCAATGCATGGAGGTGATCGGCTTAATGGTAGCAGCAATGGACATAGTACCCTTTGCACGCCTACATCTCAGACCGCTGCAATTGTGCATGCTGAGTCAGTGGAATGGGGATTACTCAGATTTGTCCCCCACTCTGAATCTGGATCAAGAGACCAGAAACTCTCTTCTATGGTGGCTTTCTCGGCCACATCTGTCCAAGGGGATGCCGTTCAGCAGGCCGGACTGGACAATTGTAACAACAGACGCCAGCCTTCTAGGTTGGGGCGCTGTCTGGAATTCTCTGAAGGCTCAGGGACAATGGAGTCAGGAGGAAAGTCTCCTGCCAATAAACATTCTGGAATTGAGAGCAGTTCTCAATGCCCTTCTAGCTTGGCCCCAGTTAAAGACTCGGGGGTTCATCAGGTTTCAGTCGGACAACATCACGACTGTAGCTTACATCAACCATCAGGGAGGGACAAGAAGCTCCCTAGCAATGATAGAAGTATCAAAGATAATTCGCTGGGCAGAGTCTCACTCTTGCCACCTGTCAGCAATCCACATCCCGGGAGTGGAGAACTGGGAGGCGGATTTCTTGAGTCGCCAGACTCTTCATCCGGGGGAGTGGGAACTTCATCCGGAGGTCTTTGCCCAAATACTTCGACGTTGGGGCAAACCAGAGATAGATCTCATGGCGTCTCGCCAGAACGCCAAACTTCCTCGCTACGGATCCAGATCCAGGGATCCGGGAGCGGTTCTGATAGATGCTTTGACAGCACCTTGGAACTTCAGGATGGCTTATGTGTTTCCACCTTTCCCGCTGCTTCCTCGATTGATTGCCAAGATCAAACAGGAGAGAGCATCAGTGATTCTAATAGCGCCTGCATGGCCGCGCAGGACTTGGTATGCAGATCTAGTGGACATGTCATCCTGTCCGCCTTGGTCTCTACCTCTAAGACAGGACCTTCTGATTCAGGGTCCATTCAAACATCAAAGTCTAACTTCTCTGAAGCTGACTGCTTGGAAATTGAACGCTTGATTTTATCAAAACGTGGTTTTTCTGAGTCGGTTATTGATACCCTGATACAGGCTAGGAAGCCTGTTACCAGAAAGATTTACCATAAAATATGGCGTAAATACCTATACTGGTGTGAATCCAAAGATTACTCCTGGAGTAAGGTTAGGATTCCTAGGATATTGTCTTTTCTACAAGAAGGTTTAGAAAAGGGTTTATCGGCTAGCTCATTAAAGGGACAGATCTCAGCTCTGTCCATCTTGTTACACAGGCGTCTGTCAGAAAATTCAGACATCCAGGCCTTTTGTCAGGCTTTAGCTAGGATCAAGCCTGTGTTTAAAACTGTTGCTCCGCCATGGAGTTTAAACTTAGTTCTTAACGTTTTACAGGGTGTTCCGTTTGAACCCCTTCATTCCATTGATATAAAATTGTTATCTTGGAAAGTTCTATTTTTAATGGCTATTTCCTCGGCTCGAAGAGTCTCTGAGTTATCAGCCCTACATTGTGATTCTCCTTATCTGATCTTTCACTCAGACAAGGTAGTTCTGCGTACTAAACCTGGGTTCTTACCTAAGGTAGTCACTAACAGGAATATCAATCAAGAGATTGTTGTTCCATCCTTGTGTCCAAATCCTTCTTCAAAGAAGGAACGTCTTCTACACAATCTGGATGTAGTTCGTGCCCTCAAGTTCTACTTGCAGGCAACTAAAGATTTTCGCCAAACTTCTTCCCTGTTTGTCGTTTATTCTGGACAGAGGAGAGGTCAAAAAGCTTCTGCTACCTCTCTTTCTTTTTGGCTTCGTAGCATAATACGTTTAGCCTATGAGACTGCTGGACAGCAGCCTCCTGAAAGAATTACAGCTCATTCCACTAGAGCTGTGGCTTCCACTTGGGCCTTTAAGAATGAGGCCTCTGTTGAACAGATTTGCAAGGCTGCAACTTGGTCTTCGCTTCATACTTTTTCCAAATTTTACAAATTTGACACTTTTGCTTCTTCAGAGGCTATTTTTGGGAGAAAGGTTCTTCAGGCAGTGGTTCCTTCTGTATAATGAGCCTGCCTATCCCTCCCGTCATCCGTGTACTTTTGCTTTGGTATTGGTATCCCAGAAGTAATGATGACCCGTGGACTGATCACACATAACAGAAGAAAACATAATTTATGCTTACCTGATAAATTCCTTTCTTCTGTTGTGTGATCAGTCCACGGCCCGCCCTGTTTTTTAAGGCAGGTAAATATTTTTTAATTATAATTCAGTCACCACTACACCCTTGGCTTCTCCTTTCTCGTTGGTCTTTGGTCGAATGACTGGAGGTGACGTAGAGGGGAGGAGCTATATAGCAACTCTGCTGGGTGAATCCTCTTGCACTTCCTGTAGGGGAGCAGATAATATCCCAGAAGTAATGATGACCCGTGGACTGATCACACAACAGAAGAAAGGAATTTATCAGGTAAGCATAAATTATGTTTTTTTTTTAAAAGTTATGTCTATTTCCACTCCCCCTGTACCATGTGACAGCCATCAGCCAATCACAAATGCATATACGCTTATTCTGTGAATTCTTGAACATGCTCAGTAGGAGCTGGTTATTCAAATAATGGTTACATCAAAAAACTTCTAGGAACTTATCAAACTTCTAGGGGTTAATATATAACTTATAAAATATATAAATATATATCTTAATACTGACAAATATAAATAATAAAGGTGAAAATAACAGAAGTGAAGTGATACAAAGGTCCTATTTAGGATATAGTTAAAAAATGTAGATCCTAATATGTCATTATGTGTTGATTCTACTTTTTTTTTAAAGTGTTAAGATGTGACCTCTTTATACAATGTCATCTAAAAATACGTGATTTATACTACATAATGTTTTTGCTGAATGAATGTTTGTTCAAAATAAAAACTCTAGTAATGTTTAAATTTAAAGTGCTATTCTAAAATATAAAAAAAATAGAAATGGCGTGTAATTAATATATTGACTCCTATTACCAATAACTATTTCATAATAGAATTTAGATCTAATTCAGCATTTAGGCCTAATGTCTCTAATGTTTTTAAATTAATTTAAGGTAGCTTATGGTCTGTTTACTTCATATGTAAAACTTAGGCCAAAGATACTGTTACTTAGATCTTCCATAAGAAGTTCAAATAATTCTAGGTCACCTTCCCAGATGAAGATATCATCAATAAATCTACAATAGAGCACCAAGTTCGTACCCCAAGCCCCGCCATTAATAACCTTATCTTCAAGGTACCCCATGAACAGGTTGGCGTAGCTTGGGGCGAACTTGGTGCCCATCGCAGTACCCTGAACTTGTAGAAAAAATTGGTTGTCAGAGGAAAAATAATTATTCTCCAATATAAATTATATACAACACTTTATAAAGTTCATCTGTTCAATGTGTAGTTCTCCTTTCTTATTAAGATGGTAATCTATAGCTTGGAGGCCCAGTTTATGTTGTATACTTGTATAGAGTGAACAGACATCACATGTAATTAGTGTGTATCCTTCTTTCCACTCTATAGTTTGTAGGATATTTAGGAAGTCTGTTGAATCTTTTAGATATGAGGGTAACTCCACTACATATTGTTGTAAAAAAGTATCTATGTATTGTGATACGTTGGAGGTTAATGAATTAATGCCCAAAATGATGGGTCTTCCTGGTGGGTTTGTAAGATCTTTATGAATTTTGGGTAAGTAATAAATAGAAAATAGGTGTTCTTGGATGTTTTACTAGGAGAAATTCATATTCCTTACCACTTATTATGCCTGTATTATGAGCTTTGTTTAGAATATGTTCGAACTGCTTTTCTTCTATAAGGTACGACGAGTCCACGGATTCATCCTTTACTTGTGGGATATTATCCTCCTGCTAACAGGAAGTGGCAAAGAGCACCACAGCAGTGCTGTCTATATAGATCCTCCCTTAGCTCCACCTGCCAGTCATTCTCTTTGCCTACTCTAAGTACTAGGAAGGGTAAAGTGAAAGAGGTGATAAAATATTAGTTTTTAATTTTTTCAAGCAAGAGTTTTTTGTTTTAAATGGTACCGGTGTGTACTATTTACTCTCAGGCAGCAGATGGATGAAGACTTCTGCCTGGAGGATGATGATCTTAGCATTTGTAACTAAGATCCAGTGCTGTTCCCACAGAGGCTGAGGGGTACAAGAAACTTCAGTGTGAGGAACATTTTCATGATATATAGCAGTGAGGTATGTTCAGTCATTTTTTCTGGATAGACTGTGTATTTCAGAAAGGCTGACAGTATCCCCATGAGAGTAAGGGTAAGCAGTAATCCTAAGAGCTATAGAAAGTCATTACTAAGCTTGCATAAGGGGCTAATTAAAAAATGGTTGACACTGAGTTTTGAATGTTTGTGGGCAAACGTTTTTTGAACTGGGAGTGCTGTTAACGTTTTGTGGGCAATAACGTTTTTTGGGCAACTTTATTGAGGGTACACTTGGCTTATTTTTTGGGTCTCAGAACCCACATGGCTAGTTTAAAACCGCTCTGGTGCGGTTCTTTGAGGCTGTAGAGACATTGAGTGAAATGGGAGGGGCTTATTTTTGCGCCTCAGATGCGCAGTTGTTTTCACTCAGCAAGCAGCAAGCTCCAACTCCTGAGGGCCCTTGTGGATGTTTTGGGCCAAATCGAAGCTTTAACCCCATATTTACAATCCCTGAGGGCAGGTAGGCGCCACAGCAGGGCTGTGGCAAGGTGCTGGGGGTGTTTTTTTCCGGATTTAGGCCTTAATTAAATCCGGTTTACACAATAAAGGGTTAAATGTTACATTTTCTTGTGGGGCAAACTTAACTACACATATTGAGTCTGCTATCAAAAATTTGAAAAATTTGGTGCATTTTAAAGCAGTTTTGCAGAACGTGTATGCTTTTTTTTCTCTTAAAGGCGCAGTACCGTTTTTTAAGATTTTTTTTTTTTTTCACTAAATAAAGTGTTTTCATGCTTGTTTGTAGTCATTACTAGCCTGTTCAACATGTCTGACATTGAGGAAAGTCATTGTTCAATATGTTTAGAAGCCATTGTGGAACCCCCACTTAGAATGTGTCCCTCATGCACTGAAAGGTCAATAAATTGCAAAGAACAAGTATGTCGCAGGATGATTCTCAGTCAGAAGAGAATCAGGTTATGCCATCTAATTCTCCCCAAGTGTCACAACCATTAATGCCCGCACAAGCGACGCCAAGTACTTCTAGTGCGTCTAATTCTTTCACCCTGCAAGATATGGCCGTAGTTATGAATACTACCCTCACAGAGGTTTTATCTAAGCTGCCTGGGTTGCAGGGGAAGCGCAGTAGGTCTGGTGTGAGAACAAATGCTGAGCCCTCTGACGCTTTATTAGCCATATCCAATGTACCCTCACAATGTTCTGAGTTGGGGGTGAGGGATTTGCTGTCTGTGGGAGAGATTTCTGATTCAGGAAAGATGTTCCCTCAGACAGACTCAGATATGACGGCTTTTACATTTAAACTAGAACACCTCCACTTATTGCTCAGGGAGGTTTTAGCGACTCTGGATGATTGTGACCCTATTGTAGTTCCAGAGAAATTGTGTAAAATGGACAGATTTCTAGAGGTTCCTGCTTACACTGATTTTCCGGTCCCTAAGAGGATTCCGGACATTGTTACTAAGGAGTGGGATAGACCAGGCATTCCGTTCGCTCCCCCTCCTACTTTTAAGAAAATGTTTTCCATATCAGACACCATGCGGGACTCGTGGCAGACGGTCCCTAAGGTGGAGGGAGCTATTTCTACCCTGGCTAAGCGTACAAAAATACCTATTGAGGACAGTTGTGCTTTCAAAGATCCTATGGATAAAAAATTAGAGGGTCTCCTAAAGAAAATATTTGTTCATCAGGGTTTTCTTCTCCAACCTATAGCGTGCATTGTTCCCGTAACTACTGCAGCTGCTTTTTGGTTCGAGGCTCTGGAGGAGGCTCTTCAGGTTGAGACCCCATTAGATGATATTCTGGATAGAATTAGGGCTCTCAAGCTCGCTAATTCTTTCATTACAGATGCCGCTTTTCAACTGGCTAAATTAGCGGCAAAGAATTCAGGTTTTGCCATTTTAGCGTGTAGAGCATTATTGCTTAAGTCCTGGTCTGCTGATGTGTCATCAAAATCTAAGCTTTTAGCCATCCCTTTCAAGGGTAAGACCCTATTCGGGCCTGAACAGAAAGAGATCATTTCAGACATCACTGGAGGGAAAGGCCATGCCCTTCCTCAGGATAAGACAAATAAGATGAGGACCAAACAAAATAATTTTCGTTCCTTTCGAAACTTCAAAGGTGGTCCCTCTACCTCTTCCCCTGCTGCAAAGCAAGAGGGGAATTTTGCTCAATCCAAGTCAGTCTGGAGACCTAACCAGACTTGGAACAAAGGTAAACAGACCAAGAAGCCCGCTGCTGCCACCAAGACAGCATGAAGGTGTAGCCCCCGATCCGGGACCGGATCTAGTAGGGGGCAGACTTTCGTTGCTTGGGCAAGAGACCAGGGGTATCTTCTAGATTTCAAAGATTCTCCTCCAAGGGGGAGATTCCATCTTTCTCATTTGTCTGTAAACCAGACAAAAAGAGAGGCATTCTTACGCTGTGTAGAAGACCTATATACCATGGGAGTGATCTGCCCAGTTCCGAAAACAGAACAGGGGCAGGGGTTCTACTCAAATCTGTTTGTGGTTCCCAAAAAAGAGGGAACCTTCAGACAAATTTTAGATCTCAAGATCCTAAACAAATTCCTCAGAGTCCCATCCTTCAAGATGGAGATCATTTGGACTATTTTACCAATGATCCAGTAGGGTCAATATATGACCACCGTGGACTTAAAGGATGCGTATCTACACATCCCTATCCACAAAGATCATCACCAGTTCCTCAGGTTCGCCTTTCTGGACAAGCATTACCAGTTTGGGGCTCTTCCCTTTGGGTTGGCCACAGCTCCCAGAATTTTCACAAAGGTGCTAGGGTCCCTTCTGGCGGTTCTAAGGCTGCGGGGCATAGCAGTGGCGCCCTATCTGGATGATATCTTAATTCAGGCGTTGACTTACCAACTAGCCAAATCTCACATGGACATTGTGTTGGCTTTTCTAAGATCTCACGGGAGGAAGGTGAACGTAAAAAAGAGTTCACTTATCCCTCTCACAAGAGTTCCATTCCTGGGAACTCTGATAGATTCGGTGGACATGAAAATATTTCTGATGGAGGTCAGGAAATCAAAGATTTTAACCACCTGCCAAGCTCTTCATTCCATTCCTCGGCCGTCAGTGGCTCAGTGTATGGAGGTGATCGGACTAATGGTAGTGGCAATGGACATAGTTCCGTTTGCTCGCTTGCATCTCAGACCACTGCAACTATGCATGCTCAAACAGTGGAATGGGGATTATGCAGATTTATCTCCTCAGGTAAATCTGGATCAAGAGACCAGAGACTCTCTTCTTTGGTGGTTGTCACAGGATCATCTGTCCCAGGGAATGTGTTTCCGCAGGCCAGCATGGGTCATAGTGACGACGGACGCCAGCCTATTGGGCTGGGGTGCAGTCTGGAATTCCCTGAAAGCTCAGGGTTTGTGGACTTGAGAGGAGGCTCTCCTCCCGATAAATGTTCTAGAACTGAGAGCGATATTCAACACGCTTCAGGCATGGCCTCAGCTGGCTTCGGCCATATTCATAAGATTCCAGTCGGGCATATATCAATCATCAGGGGGGAACAAAGAGTTCTCTAGCGATGATAGAGGTTACCAAAATAATTCGATGGGCAGAGACTCACTCTTGCCATCTATCAGCAATCTATATACCAGGAGTGGAGAACTGGGAAGCGGATTTTCTAAGTCGTCGGACTTTTCATCCGGGGGAGTGGGAACTCCATCCGGAGGTGTTTGCACAATTGATTCAGCAATGGGGCACACCAGAATTGGATCTGATGGCGTCTCGTCAGAACGCCAAACTTCCTTGTTACGGGTCCAGGTCAAGGGATCCTCAGGCAGTACTGATAGATGCTCTAGCAGTACCCTGGTCGTTCAACCTGGCCTATGTGTTTCCACCATTTCCTCTCCTTCCTCGTTTGATTGCCAGAATCAAACACAGGAGAGAGCTTTGGTGATTTTGATAGCACCTGCGTGGCCACGCAGGACTTGGTATGCCGACCTGGTGGAAATGTCATCTCTACCACCATGGACTCTGCCACTGAGACAGGACCTTCTGATTCAAGGTCCGTTCCAGCATCCAAATCTAGTTTCTCTGCGGCTGACTGCTTGGAGATTGAACGCTTGATTTTATCCAAGCGGGGTTTCTCTGAGTCGGTCATAGATACCTTGATTCAGGCTCGAAAGCCTGTCACTAATAAAATTTATAAGATATGGCGTAAATATCTTTATTGGTGCGAATCCAAAGGCTACTCATGGAGTAAGATCAGGATTCCTAGGATTTTGTCCTTTCTCCAAGAAGGATTGGAGAAGGGGCTATCAGCTAGTTCCTTAAAGGGACAGATATCTGCTTTATCAATTCTACTGCACAAGCGTCTGGCAGATGTTCCAGATGTTCAGTCGTTCTGTCAGGCTTTAGTTAGAATCAAGCCTGTGTTTAAACCTGTTGCTCCGCCATGGAGTTTGAATTTAGTTCTTAAAGTTCTTCAAGGGGTTCCGTTTGAACCTATGCATTCCATAGATATTAAGCTTCTATCTTGGAAAGTTCTGTTTTTAGTTGCTATCTCTTCAGCTCGAAGAGTTTCTGAACTATCTGCGTTGCAATGCGACTCGCCTTATCTTGTTTTCCATGCTGATAAGGTGGTTTTGCGTACCAAACCTGGATTCTTTCCTAAGGTTGTTATTAATAGGAATATCAATCAGGATATTGTTGTTCCTTCTCTGTGTCCTAATCCTTCCTCTAAGAAGGAGCGTCTGTTGCACAACTTGGACGTGGTTCGTGCTTTGAAGTTTTACTTGCAAGCAACCAAGGATTTCCGTCAAACATCTTCTTTGTTTGTTGTCTATTCTGAAAAACGTAGAGGTCAAAAAGCTACGGCTACCTCTTTCTTTTTGGCTGAAAAGCATCATATGTTTGGCATACGAGACTGCTGGACATCAGCCTCCTGAAAGGATTTCAGCTCACTCTACTAGAGCAGTGGCTTCCACATGGGCTTTTAAAAATTATGCTTCTGTTGAACAGATTTGTAAGGCTGCGACTTGGTCTTCGCTTCATACCTTTTCCAAATTTTACAAATTTGATACTTTTGCTTCTTTGGAGGCTATTTTTGGGAGAAAAGTTCTTCAAGCAGTGGTGCCTTCTGTTTAACCATCTGTCTTGTCCCTCCCGTTCATCTGTGTCCTGTAGCTTTGGTATTGTATCCCACAAGTAAAGGATGAATCCGTGGACTCGTCGTACCTTATAGAAGAAAAGTACATTTTTGCTTACCTGATAAATTAATTTCTTCTATGGTACGACGAAAAAAAGGAGAAACTAAAAGGTGCAGAGGTGACTGAAGTTTAAAATCAAAAAATATAATCTGTCTTAAAAACTTTTTTAAGTTCCAATGAACTTAAAGGGACAGTAAACACCAGAATTTTTGTTGTTTAAAAAGGTAGATAATCCCTTTATTACCCATTCCCCAATTTTGCATAACCAACACAGTTATAATAATATACTTTTTACCTCTGTGATTACCTTTTATCTATGCCTCTGAAAACTGCCCCCTTATTTCAGTTCTTTTGACAGACATACATTTTTAGCCAATCAGTGCTTGCTCTTAGGAGCTTCACGTGCCGGAGCTCAATGTTATCTATATGAAACACATGAACTAACACCCTCTAGTGGTGAAAAACTGTCAAAATACTTTCCGATTAGAGGCAGTCTTCAAGGTCTAAGAAATTAGCACATGAACCTCCTAGATTTAGCTTTCAACTAAGAATGCCAAGAGTACAAAGCAAAATTGGTAATAAAAGTAAATTGGAAAGTTTTTTAAAATTACATGCCCTATTTAAATCATGAAAGATTTTTTTTTACTTTACTGTCCCTTTAAATTGAAGATTCCCTTCGTGTCTATCATCTTTTTTTGGGGATCCACTATGTCCTCCCCCTCTACATCCTCTCTTAATCTTTTTTTTCATTTTTAGTCTCTCTATTTATTTTTCTTGGGTCGTCTTCTAAAAAAAGACTTTGATGAGTCTTGTTCATTTTGTGCTCCCCTTGGATTCCAAGAGTGGCGTGATGTCTCACTTTGATTCCAATTTTGTATATAATAATTAGTTAGGGGACTATATTTAATCTTAGTTGTTATTCTCCAATTATTTGACTCTTTGGGGCCCATTTATCAAGCTCCGTATGGAGCTTGAAGGACCGTGTTTCTGGCAAGCCTTCAGTTATGGTGTTTCTGGCGGATCCACCTGCTCTGAGGATCAAATACGATCGGGTTGATTGACACCCCTGCTAGTGAATCTGCAGGGGGCGGCGTTGCACCAGCAGTTCACAAGAGCTGCTGGTGCAATGCTGAATGCGGAGAGCGTATTGCTCTCCGCATTCAGTGATGTCTGTCGGACATGATCCGCTGTTCGGATCATGTCGGACAGACATTTGTTAAATAGGCCCCATTGTATCTTGGTTTAGATACTCTGGGTGTTCTTCAGTGTATTTATTCTCATTATATCTATGGGGTAAATTTGTATTTCTATTTATCCAACTATAATTGTCACTTTTATACCAATTATTATAATCATCTCGGGGCTAGTAATTGGTATTATTAGTGTGTTCATTTCTCCCATTTTGTTTATTATTCCAGTTTTTTGTGTTTGTTTTTTCTTGTGTATTTTTCTTATGGTTATAATAGGTCCCTAAATCCATACTATTTTTATTTTCTTTCATGTAATTGTCAAGAGTCCATGAGCTAGTGACATATGGGATATACAATCCTACCAGGAGGGGCAAAGTTTCCCAAACCTCAAAATGCCTATAAATACACCCCTCACCACACCCACAATTCAGTTTTACAAACTTTGCCTCCTATGGAGGTGGTGAAGTAAGTTTGTGCTAAGATTTCTACGTTGATATGCGCTTATTAGCATTGTTGAAGCCCGATTCCTCTCAGAGTACAGCGAATGTCAGAGGGACGTGAAGGGAGTATCACCTATTGAATACAATGATTTCTCTAACGGGGGTCTTTTTCATGGGTTCTCTGTTATCGGTCGTAGAGATTCATCTCCTACCTCCCTTTTCAGATCGACGGTATACTCTCAAATTTACCATTACCTCTACTAAGAACTGTTTTAGTACTGGTTTGGCTATCTGCTATATGTGGATGGGTGTCTTTTGGTAAGTATGTTTTCATTTACTTAAGACACTCTCAGCTATGGTTTAGCACTTTATGCAATTATATAAAGTTCTAAATATATGTATTGTACTTATATTTGCCATGAGTCAGGTTCATGTATTTCCTTCTGCAGACTGTCAGTTTCATATTTGGGAATATAAACACTTTAGGAAATTTATTTCTTACCTGGGGTTTAGTCTTTTTCAATTTGACTACTTTTTGCATTTGCGGGTATTAGGCCCGCGGGTGCGTCAAATGTTAGACTTTATTGCGTCATTTTTGGCGCGAACTTTTTTGGTGTGGAAAAATACGTTTTTGACGCAACTTCGTCATTTCCGGCGTCATACGTGACGCAGAGACCTTTCACACGGCGGCGTCATTAGTGACGCAAGTGTGTCATTTCCAGTCATTTTTGGCGCCAAAAAAAGTTTACGTTACGTTGTGCGTCATACTTGGCGCCAATTTTTCTTCATTATTTCAATACCCCATTGTTGTTTGCCTCCTGCTTTCTTTTCTATCAAGAGGCCTATGCTTTTGCATTTTTTCCCATTCCTGAAACTGTCATTTAAGGAAATAGATAATTTTGCTTTATATGTTGTTTTTTCTCTTACATTGAGCAAGATGTCCCAATCTGATCCTGCCTCTGAAGTTTCTGCTGGAACATTGCTGCCTGACATCGGCTCTACCAAAGCTAAGTGATTTGTTGTAAAATTGTAGAAATTATTCCACCGATTGTCATTTGTAATAGTTGTCATGATAAACTTTTACATGCAGATAGTGTTTCTATCAGTAATAGTACATTGCCAGTTGCAGTTCCTTCAACTTCTAATGTGCATGATATACCTGTAAATTTTAAAGAATTTGTTTCTGATTCTATTATGAAGGCTTTGTCTGCATTTCCACCTTCTAATAAACGTAAAAGGTCTTTTAAAACTTCTCATTTAGCTGATGAAATTTCAAATGACCAACAACATAATAATTCATCCTCTTCTGATGAGGATCTATCTGAAACAGAAGCTCCTTCCTCAGACATTGACACTGACAAATCTACTTTTCTCCAACATAGGTGTGTCCGGTCCACGGCGTCATCCTTACTTGTGGGATATTCTCTTCCCCAACAGGAAATGGCAAAGAGCCCAGCAAAGCTGGTCACATGATCCCTCCTAGGCTCCGCCTACCCCAGTCATTCTCTTTGCCGTTGTACAGGCAACATCTCCACGGAGATGGCTTAGAGTTTTTTAGTGTTTAACTGTAGTTTTTCATTATTCAATCAAGAGTTTGTTATTTTCAAATAGTGCTGGTACGTACTATTTACTCAGAAACAGAAAAGAGATGAAGAATTCTGTTTGTATGAGGAAAATGATTTTAGCAACCGTAACTAAAATCCATGGCTGTTCCACACAGGACTGTTGAGAGCATTAACTTCAGTTGGGGGAACAGTTTGCAGTCTTTGCTGCTTGAGGTATGACACATTCTAACAAGACGATGTAATGCTGGAAGCTGTCATTTTCCCTAGGGGATCCGGTAAGCCATGTTTATTACGATTGTAAATAAGGGCTTCACAAGGGCTTATTTAGACTGTAGACATTTTTTGGGCTAAATCGATTGATATTAACACTTATTTAGCCTTGAGGAATCATTTATTCTGGGTATTTTGATATAATAATATCGGCAGGCACTGTTTTAGACACCTTATTCTTTAGGGGCTTTCCCAAAGCATAGGCAGAGTCTCATTTTCGCGCCGGTGTTGCGCACTTGTTTTTGAGAGGCATGGCATGCAGTCGCATGTGAGAGGAGCTCTGATACTTATAAAAGACTTCTGAAGGCATCATTTGGTATCGTATTCCCCTTGGGTTTGGTTGGGTCTCAGCAAAGCAGATACCAGGGACTGTAAAGGGGTTAAAGCTTAAAACGGCTCCGGTTCCGTTATTTTAAGGGTTAAAGCTTCCAAATTTGGTGTGCAATATTTTCAAGGCTTTAAGACACTGTGGTGAAAGTTTGGTGAATTTTGAACAATTCCTTCATGTTTTTTCGCAATTGCAGTAATAAAGTGTGTTCAGTTTAAAATTTAAAGTGACAGTAACGGTTTTATTTCAAAACGTTTTTTGTACTTTCTTATCAAGTTTATGCCTGTTTAACATGTCTGAACTACCAGATAGACTGTGTTCTGAATGTGGGGAAGCCAGAATTCCTATTCATTTAAATAAATGTGATTTATGTGATAATGACAATGATGCCCAAGATGATTCCTCAAGTGAGGGGAGTAAGCATGGTACTGCATCATTCCCTCCTTCGTCTACACGAGTCTTGCCCACTCAGGAGGCCCCTAGTACATCTAGCGCGCCAATACTCCTTACTATGCAACAATTAACGGCTGTAATGGATAATTCTGTCAAAAACATTTTAGCCAAAATGAACCCTGTTCAGCGTAAGCGTGGATGCTCTGTTTTAGTTACTGAAGAGCATGACGACGCTGATATTAATATCTCTGAAGGGCCCCTAACCCAATCTGAGGAGGCCAGGGAGGTTTTGTCTGAGGGAGAAATTACTGATTTAGGGAATATTTCTCAGCAGGCTGAATCTGATGTGATTACTTTTAAATTTAAATTGGAACATCTCCGCATTTTGCTTAAGGAGGTATTATCCACTCTGGATGATTGTGAAAATTTGGTCATCCCAGAGAAACTATGTAAAATGGACAAGTTCCTAGAGGTGCCGGGGCTCCCAGAAGCTTTTCCTATACCCAAGCGGGTGGCGGACATTGTTAATAAAGAATGGGAAAGGCCCGGTATTCCTTTCGTCCCTCCCCCCATATTTAAAAAATTGTTTCCTATGGTCGACCCCAGAAAGGACTTATGGCAGTCAGTCCCCAAGGTCGAGGGAGCGGTTTCTACTTTAAACAAACGCACCACTATTCCCATAGAGGATAGTTGTGCTTTCAAAGATCCTATGGATAAAAAATTAGAAGGTTTGCTTAAAAAGATGTTTGTTCAGCAGGGTTACCTTCTACAACCCATTTCATGCATTGTCCCTGTCACTACAGCCGCATATTTCTGGTTTGATGAACTGATTAAGGTGCTCGATAGTGACTCGCCTCCTTATGAGGAGATTATGGACAGAGTCAATGCTCTCAAATTGGCTAATTCTTTCACTCTTGACGCCTCTTTGCAATTGGCTAAGTTAGCGGCTAAGAATTCTGGGTTTGCTATAGTGGCGCGCAGAGCGCTTTGGTTGAAATCTTGGTCGGCTGATGCGTCTTCCAAGAACAAGCTACTAAACATTCCTTTCAAGGGGAAAACGCTGTTTGGTCCTGACTTGAAAGAGATTATCTCTGATATCACTGGGGGTAAGGGCCATGCCCTTCCTCAGGATCGGCCTTTCAAGGCAAAAAATAGACCTAATTTTCGTCCCTTTCGTAAAAACGGACCAGCCCAAGGTGCTACGTCCTCTAAGCAAGAAGGTAATACTTCTCAGGCCAAGCCAGCTTGGAGACCAATGCAAGGCTGGAACAAGGGAAAGCAGGCAAAGAAACCTGCCACTGCTACCAAGACAGCATGAAATATCGGCCCCCGATCCGGGACCGGATCTGGTGGGGGGCAGACTCTCTCTCTTCGCTCAGGCTTGGGCAAGAGATGTTCTGGATCCTTGGGCGCTAGAAATAGTCTCCCAGGGTTATCTTCTGGAATTCAAGGGACTTCCCCCAAGGGGAAGGTTCCACAGGTCTCAGTTGTCTTCAGACCACATAAAAAGACAGGCGTTCTTACTTTGCGTAGAAGACCTGTTAAAAATGGGAGTGATTCATCCTGTTCCATTGAGAGAACAAGGGATGGGGTTCTACTCCAATCTGTTCATAGTTCCCAAAAAAGAGGGAACATTCAGACCAATCCTAGATCTCAAGATCTTAAACAAATTTCTCAAGGTCCCATCTTTCAAGATGGAAACCATTCGAACTATCCTTCCTTCCATCCAGGAAGGTCAATTCATGACCACGGTGGATTTAAAGGATGCGTATCTACATATTCCTATCCACAAGGAACATCATCGGTTCCTAAGGTTTGCATTCCTGGACAAACATTACCAGTTCGTGGCGCTTCCTTTCGGATTAGCCACTGCTCCAAGGATTTTCACAAAGGTACTAGGGTCCCTTCTAGCTGTGCTAAGACCAAGGGGCATTGCAGTAGTACCTTACCTGGACGACATTCTGATTCAAGCGTCGTCCCTCCCTCGAGCAAAGGCTCACACGGACATCGTCCTGGCCTTTCTCAGATCGCACGGCTGGAAAGTGAACGTGGAAAAGAGTTCTCTATCCCCGTCAACAAGGGTTCCCTTCTTGGGAACAATTATAGACTCCTCAGAAATGAGGATTTTTCTAACAGAGGCCAGAAAGACAAAGCTCCTGGACTCTTGTCGAATACTTCATTCCGTTCCTCTTCCTTCCGTAGCTCAGTGCATGGAAGTGATCGGGTTGATGGTAGCGGCAATGGACATAGTTCCTTTTGCGCGCATTCATCTAAGACCGTTACAACTGTGCATGCTCAGTCAGTGGAATGGGGACTATACAGACTTGTCTCCAAAGATACAAGTAAATCAGAGGACCAGAGACTCACTCCGTTGGTGGCTGTCCCTGGACAACCTGTCACGAGGGATGACATTCCACAGACCAGAGTGGGTCATTGTCACGACCGACGCCAGTCTGATGGGCTGGGGCGCGGTCTGGGGATCCCTGAAAGCTCAGGGTCTTTGGTCTCGGGAAGAATCTCTTCTACCGATAAATATTCTGGAACTGAGAGCGATATTCAATGCTCTCAAGGCTTGGCCTCAGCTAGCGAGGACCAAGTTCATACGGTTTCAATCAGACAACATGACGACTGTTGCGTACATCAACCATCAGGGGGGAACAAGGAGTTCCCTAGCGATGGAAGAAGTGACCAAGATCATTCTATGGGCGGAGTCTCACTCCTGCCACCTGTCTGCTATCCACATCCCGGGAGTGGAAAATTGGGAAGCGGATTTTCTGAGTCGTCAGACATTGCATCCGGGGGAGTGGGAACTCCATCCGGAAATCTTTGCCCAAGTCACTCAACTTTGGGGCATTCCAGACATGGATCTGATGGCCTCTCGTCAGAACTTCAAAGTTCCTTGCTACGGGTCCAGATCCAGGGATCCCAAGGCGGCTCTAGTGGATGCACTAGTAGCACCTTGGACCTTCAAACTAGCTTATGTGTTCCCGCCGTTTCCTCTCATCCCCAGGCTGGTAGCCAGGATCAATCAGGAGAGGGCGTCGGTGATCTTGATAGCTCCTGCGTGGCCACGCAGGACTTGGTATGCAGATCTGGTGAATATGTCATCGGCTCCACCTTGGAAGCTACCTTTGAGACGAGACCTTCTTGTTCAGGGTCCGTTCGAACATCCGAATCTGGTTTCACTCCAGCTGACTGCTTGGAGATTGAACGCTTGATTTTATCGAAGCGAGGTTTCTCAGATTCTGTTATCGATACTCTTGTTCAGGCCAGAAAGCCTGTAACTAGAAAGATTTACCATAAAATTTGGAAAAAATATATCTGTTGGTGTGAATCTAAAGGATTCCCTTGGGACAAGGTTAAGATTCCTAGGATTCTATCCTTCCTTCAAGAAGGATTGGAAAAAGGATTATCGGCAAGTTCCCTGAAGGGACAGATTTCTGCCTTGTCGGTGTTACTTCACAAAAAACTGGCAGCTGTGCCAGATGTTCAAGCCTTTGTTCAGGCTCTGGTTAGAATCAAGCCTGTTTACAAACCTTTGACTCCTCCTTGGAGTCTCAATTTAGTTCTTTCAGTTCTTCAGGGGGTTCCGTTTGAACCCTTACATTCCGTTGATATTAAGTTATTATCTTGGAAAGTTTTGTTTTTAGTTGCAATTTCTTCTGCTAGAAGAGTTTCAGAATTATCTGCTCTGCAGTGTTCTCCTCCTTATCTGGTGTTCCATGCAGATAAGGTGGTTTTACGTACTAAACCTGGTTTTCTTCCAAAAGTTGTTTCTAACAAAAACATTAACCAGGAGATTATCGTACCTTCTCTGTGTCCGAAACCAGTTTCAAAGAAGGAGCGCTTGTTGCACAATTTGGATGTTGTTCGCGCTCTAAAATTCTATTTAGATGCTACAAAGGATTTTAGACAAACATCTTCCCTGTTTGTTGTTTATTCAGGTAAAAGGAGAGGTCAAAAAGCAACTTCTACCTCTCTCTCTTTTTGGATTAAAAGCATCATCAGATTGGCTTACGAGACTGCCGGACGGCAGCCTCCCGAAAGAATCACGGCTCATTCCACTAGGGCTGTGGCTTCCACATGGGCCTTCAAGAACGAGGCTTCTGTTGATCAGATATGTAGGGCAGCGACTTGGTCTTCACTGCACACTTTTACCAAATTTTACAAGTTTGATACTTTTGCTTCTTCTGAGGCTATTTTTGGGAGAAAGGTTTTGCAAGCCGTGGTGCCTTCCATTAGGTGACCTGATTTGCTCCCTCCCTTCATCCGTGTCCTAAAGCTTTGGTATTGGTTCCCACAAGTAAGGATGACGCCGTGGACCGGACACACCTATGTTGGAGAAAACAGAATTTATGTTTACCTGATAAATTTCTTTCTCCAACGGTGTGTCCGGTCCACGGCCCGCCCTGGTTTTTTAATCAGGTCTGATAATTTATTTTCTTTAACTACAGTCACCACGGTACCATATGGTTTCTCCTATGCTATTATTCCTCCTTAACGTCGGTCGAATGACTGGGGTAGGCGGAGCCTAGGAGGGATCATGTGACCAGCTTTGCTGGGCTCTTTGCCATTTCCTGTTGGGGAAGAGAATATCCCACAAGTAAGGATGACGCCGTGGACCGGACACACCGTTGGAGAAAGAAATTTATCAGGTAAACATAAATTCTGTTATTTATTTAAAATAGAGTATATGCGTTCTTTATTAAAAGAAGTGTTAATTACTTTGGATATTGAGGTAACCAGTCCTATTGACGTTCAGTCTAATAAACGTTTAAATGCTGTTTTTAAACCTCCTGTGGTTTCCCCAGGTGTTTTCTCCATTCCTGAGGCTATTTCTGATATGATTTCTAGGGAATGGAATAAGCCAGGTACTTCCTTTATTCCTTCTTCAAGGTTTAAGAGATTTTATCCTTTACCAGCAAAATCTATAGAGTTTTGGGAAAAGGTCCCCAAAGTTGATGGGGCTATTTCTACTCTTGCTAAACGTACCACTATTCCTATGGAAGATAGCACTTCCTTTAGGGATCCTTTAGATAGGAAACTTGAATCTTATCTAAGGAAGGCCTATTTATATTCAGGTCATCTTCTCAGACCTGCTATTTCTTTGGGTGATGTTGCGGCTGCATCAACTTTCTGGTTGGAAAATTTAGCGCAACATGAATTGGATTCTGACATATCTAGCATTGTTCGCTTACTGCAACATGCTAATCATTTCTCCAACATAGGTGTGTCCGGTCCACGGCGTCATCCTTACTTGTGGGATATTCTCTTCCCCAACAGGAAATGGCAAAGAGCCCAGCAAAGCTGGTCACATGATCCCTCCTAGGCTCCGCCTTCCCTAGTCATTCTCTTTGCCGTTGCACAGGCAACATCTCCACGGAGATGGCTAAGAGTTTTTTGGTGTTTAAATGTAGTTTTTATTCTTCAATCAAGAGTTTGTTATTTTAAAATAGTGCTGGTATGTACTATTTACTCTGAAACAGAAAAGAGATGAAGATTTCTGTTTGTAAGAGGATAATGATTTTAGCAACCGTTACTAAAATCGATGGCTGTTTCCACACAGGACTGTTGAGATGAATTAACTTCAGTTGGGGGAAACAGTGAGCAGACTTTTGCTGCTTGAGGTATGACACATTTCTAACAAGACTTGGTAATGCTGGAAGCTGTCATTTTCCCTATGGGATCCGGTAAGCCATTTTCTTAGTTTTAAATATAAGAATAAAGGACTTCACAAGGGCTTTAAAGACTGGTAGACATTTTTCTGGGCTAAAACGATTACTTTATAAGCATATTTAATGGTTTATAACTTTGAAGAGTTATTTTAATCTTGGGAATTCTGTTAAAAAAACGGCAGGCACTGTATTGGACACCTTTTTCACTGGGGGCCTTTTCTAGTCATAGGCAGAGCCTCATTTTCGCGCCACTAATGCGCAGTTGTTTTTGAGAAGCAAGGCATGCAGATGCATGTGTGAGGAGCTCAGATCCACTGAAAAAGCTTATTGAAGGCGTCATTTGGTATCGTATTCCCCTCTGGGCTTGGTTGGGTCTCAGCAAAGCAGATACCAGGGACTGTATAGGGGTTAAATGTAAAAACGGCTCCGGTTCCGTTATTTTAAGAGTTAAAGCTTTCAAATTTGGTGTGCAATACTTTTAAGGCTTTAAGACACTGTGGTGAAATTTTGGTGAATTTTGAACAATTCCTTCATACTTTTGCACATATTCAGTCCCAAGGCGACTCTAGTAGATGCACTAGTAGCGCCCTGGACCTTCAACCTAGCTTATGTATTCCCACCGTTTCCTCTCATTCCCAGGCTGGTAGCCAGGATCAATCAGGAGAGGGCTTCGGTGATCTTGATAGCTCCTGCGTGGCCACGCAGAACTTGGTATGCAGACCTGGTGAATATGTCATCGGCTCCACCATGGAAGCTACCTTTGAGACGGGACCTTCTTGTTCAAGGTCCGTTCGAACATCCGAATCTGGCCTCACTCCAACTGACTGCTTGGAGATTGAACGCTTGATTTTATCAAAGCGTGGGTTCTCAGATTCTGTCATTGATACTCTTATTCAGGCTAGAAAGCCTGTAACTAGAAAAATTTACCATAAAGTATGGAAAAAATATATCTGTTGGTGCGAATCGAAAGGATTCCCATGGAACAAGATAAAAATTCCTAAGATTCTATCCTTTCTACAAGAGGGTTTGGAGAAAGGATTATCTGCAAGTTCTTTGAAGGGACAGATTTCTGCTTTATCTGTTTTACTTCACAAAAAGCTGGCGGCTGTGCCAGATGTTCAAGCTTTTGTTCAGGCTCTGGTTAGAATCAAGCCTGTTTACAAACCTTTGACTCCTCCTTGGAGTCTCAATTTAGTTCTTTCAGTTCTTCAAGGGGTTCCGTTTGAACCCTTACATTCCGTAGATATTAAGTTATTATCTTGGAAAGTTTTGTTTTTGGTTGCAATTTCTTCTGCTAGAAGAGTTTCAGAGTTATCTGCTCTGCAGTGTTCTCCTCCTTATCTGGTGTTCCATGCAGATAAGGTGGTTTTGCGTACTAAACCTGGTTTTCTTCCGAAAGTTGTTTCTAACAAAAATATTAACCAGGAGATAGTTGTGCCTTCTTTGTGTCCGAATCCAGTTTCAAAGAAGGAACGTTTGTTGCACAATTTGGATGTAGTTCATGCTCTAAAATTCTATTTCAAGGCTACAAAGGATTTCAGACAAACATCTTCCTTGTTTGTTGTTTATTCTGGTAAAAGGAGAGGTCAAAAAGCAACTTCTACCTCTCTCTCCTTTTGGCTTAAAAGCATCATCCGTTTGGCTTATGAGACTGCCGGACGGCAGCCTCCTGAAAGAATCACAGCTCATTCCACTAGGGCTGTGGCTTCCACATGGGCCTTCAAGAACGAGGCTTCTGTTGATCAGATATGTAAGGCAGCGACTTGGTCTTCACTGCACACTTTTACCAAATTTTACAAATTTGATACTTTTGCTTCTTCTGAGGCTATTTTTGGGAGAAAGGTTTTGCAAGCCGTGGTGCCTTCCATCTAGGTGACCTGATTTGCTCCCTCCCATCATCCGTGTCCTAAAGCTTTGGTATTGGTTCCCACAAGTAAGGATGACGCCGTGGACCGGACACACCTATGTTGGAGAAAACAGAATTTATGCTTACCTGATAAATTACTTTCTCCAACGGTGTGTCCGGTCCACGGCCCGCCCTGGTTTTTTAATCGGGTCTGATGAATTATTTTCTCTAACTACAGTCACCACGGTATCATATGATTTCTCCTATGCATATTCCTCCTTTACGTCGGTCGAATGACTGGGGAAGGCGGAGCCTAGGAGGGATCATGTGACCAGCTTTGCTGGGCTCTTTGCCATTTCCTGTTGGGGAAGAGAATATCCCACAAGTAAGGATGACGCCGTGGACCGGACACACCGTTGGAGAAAGTAATTTATCAGGTAAGCATAAATTCTGTTTTTATTTGTGATGCAATTTTTGATATTATCAAAATTGATGTTAGATCCATGTCTTTAGATGTATTAGCTAGAAGAGCTTTGTGGCTTAAATCTTGGAATGCTGATATGACATCTAAATCTAGATTACTATCTCTTTCTTTCCAAGGTAATAATTTATTTGGTGCTCAGTTGGATTCTATTAATTCAACTATCACTGGAGGAAAAGGAGTTTTTTTGCCTCAGGATAAAAAATCTAAGGGTAAATCTAAGGCTTCTCACCGTTTTCGTTCCTTTCGTCAGAATAAGGAACAAAAACTCAATCCTCCTCCCAAGGAATCTGCTTCCAGTTGGAAGCCTTCCTCAAATTGGAATAAATCCAAGCCATTTAGGAAACCAAAGTCTGCCCCTAAGTCTGCATGAAGGTGCGGCCCTCATTCCAGCTCAGCTGGTAGGGGGCAGATTAAGGTTTTTCAAGGATTGTTGGATAAAATCTGTCCAAAATCATTGGATTCAGAGCATTGTCTCTCAAGGGTATCGAATAGGATTCAAAGTAAGACCTCCTGTGAGAAGAATTTTTCTCTCACGCATCCCTGTAAATCCAGTAAAAGCTCAGGCTTTTCTGAAGTGTGTTTCAGACCTGGAGTCTTCAGGGGTAATCATGCCAGTTCCTCTTCAGGAACAAGGTTTGGGGTTTTATTCAAACCTATTCATTGTACCAAAGAAAGAAAATTTGTTCAGACCAGTTCTGGATCTGAAAATTTTGAATCGTTATGTAAGAGTACCAACTTTCAAGATGGTGACTATAAGGACTATTCTGCCTTTTGTTCAGCAAGGACATTATATGTCCACAATAGACTTGCAGGATGCATACCTTCATATTCCGATTCATCCAGAACACTTTCAGTTTCTGAGATTCTCTTTTCTAGACAAGCACTACCAATTTGTTGCTCTTCCATTTGGCCTAGCAACAGCTCCAAGAATCTTTTCAAAGGTTCTGGGTGCCCTACTATCTGTAATCAGAGAACAGGGTATTGCTGTGTTTCCTTATTTGGACGATATCTTGGTACTAGCTCAGTCTTTACATACTGCAGAATCTCACACGAATCAACTAGTGTTGTTTCTTCGGAAACATGGTTGGAGGATCAATTTACCAAAAAGTTTCTTGATTCCTCAGACAAGGGTCACCTTTTTAGGCTTCCAGATAGATTCAGTGTCCATGACTCTGTCTCTAACAGACAAGAGACGTTTAAAATTGGTTGCAGCCTGCCGGCACCTTCAGTCTCAGTCATTCCCTTCAGTGGCTATGTGCATGGAAGTTTTAGGTCTCATGACTGCAGCATCGGACGCAATCCCCTTTGCTCGTTTTCACATGAGACCTCTACAGCTTTGTATGCTGAATCAATGGTGCAGGGATTATACAAAGATATCACAATTAATATCCTTGAATCCCAATGTACGACACTCTCTGACATGGTGGATAGATCACCATCGTTTGGTTCAAGGGGCTTCTTTTGTTCGCCCAACCTGGACTGTGATCACAACAGATGTGAGTCTTTCAGGTTGGGGAGCTGTTTGGGGATCTCTGACAGCACAAGGGGTTTGGAAATCTCAAGAGGCGAGATTACCAATAAATATTTTAGAACTCTGTGCAATTCTCAGGGCTCTTCAGTTCTGGCCTCTACTAAAGAGAGAACCGTTCATTTGTTTTCATACAGACAATATCACAACTGTGGCTTATGTCAATCATCAGGGTGGGACTCACAGTCCCCAAGCTATGAAAGAAGTATCTCGGATACTTGCCTGGGTGGAATCCAGCTCCTGTCTAATCTCTGCGGTGCATATCCCAGGCGTAGACAATTGGGAGGCGGATTATCTCAGCCGCCAGACTTTACATCCAGGGGAGTGGTCTCTCCATCCAGATGTGTTTTCTCAGATTGTTTCAGATGTGGGGGCTTCCAGAGATAGATCTCATGGCCTCTCATCTAAACTAGAAACTTCCCAGATACCTGTCCAGGTCCAGGGATGTTCAGGCGGAAGCAGTGGATGCGCTGACACTTCCTTGGTGTTATCAACCTGCTTACATCTTTCTGTCTCTAGTTCTCCTTCCAAGAGTGATCTCCAAAATCATCATGGAACAGTCTTTTGTGTTGCTGGTGGCTCCAGCATGGCCACACAGGTTTTGGTATGCGGATCTGGTTCGGATGTCCAGTTGCCCGCCTTGGCAACTTCTGTTACGGCTGGACCTACTATCTCAAGGTCCGTTTTTCCATCAGGATCTCAAATCATTAAATTTGAAGGTATGGAAATTGAAAGCTTAGTTCTAAGTCATAGAGGTTTCTCTGACTCAGTGATTAATACTATGTTACAAGCTCGTAAATCTGTTTCTAGAAAGATTTATTATAGAGTTTGGAAGACTTACATTTCATGGTGTTCTTCTCATAAATTCTCCTGGCATTCTTTTAGAATTCCTAGAATTTTACAGTTTCTTCAGGATGGTTTGGATAAGGGTTTGTCTGCAAGTTCCTTGAAAGGACAAATCTCCACTCTTTCTGTTTTATTTCACAGAAAGATTGCTATTCTTCCTGATATTCACTGTTTTGTACAGGCTTTAGTTCATATTAAGCCTGTCATTAAATCAATTTCTCCTCCTTGGAGTCTTAATTTGGTTCTGAAGGTTTTACAGGCTCCTCCAAAACTACTTTCCTGGAAATTGTTGTTCTTTTTGGCTATTTCTTCTGCTAGAAGAGTTTCTGAGCTATCTGCTCTTTCTTGTGAGTCTCCTTTTCTGATTTTTCATCAGGATAAGGCAGTTTTGCGGACTTCTTTTCAATTTTTACCTAAGGTTGTGAATTCTAACAACATTAATAGAGAAATTGTTGTTCCTTCCTTGTGTCCTAATCCTAAGAATTCTTTGGAAAGATCCTTACATTCTTTGGATGTGGTAAGAGCTTTGAAATATTATGTGGAAGCTACTAAAAATTTCAGGAAGACTTCCAGTCTATTTGTTTTATTTTCTGGTCCTAGGAAAGGTCAGAAAGCTTCTGCTATTTCCTTGGCTTCTTGGTTGAAACTTTTGATTCATCAAGCTTATTTGGAGTTGGGTCAAACCCCGCCTCAGAGAATTACAGCTCATTCTACTAGATCAGTCTCCACTTCGTGGGCTTTTAAGAATGAAGCTTCAGTTGATCAGATTTGCAAAGCAGCAACTTGGTCCTCTTTGCATACATTTACTAAATTCTACCATTTTGATGTATTTGCTTCTTCGGAAGCAGTTTTTGGTAGAAAAGTTCTTCAGGCAGCTGTTTCAGTTTGATTCTTCTGCTTTTTGATTTAAGTTTTTTTCTTTCAAAAGTGAAAATAACTTATTTTTTGGTTTGTGGATTATTTTTCAGCGGAATATGGCTGTTTTTATTTTATTCCCTCCCTCTCTAGTGACTCTTGAGTGGAAGACTCCACATCTTGTGTATTGATATCCCATATGTCACTAGCTCATGGACTCTTGTCAATTACATGAAAGAAAACATAATTTATGTAAGAACTTACCTGATAAATTCATTTCTTTCATATTGGCAAGAGTCCATGAGGCCCACCCTTTTTATGGTGGTTATGATTTTTTGTATAAAGCACAATTATTTCCAAATTTCCTTTGTTGATGCTTTCTACTCCTTTCTTTATCACCCCACTGCTTGGCTATTCGTTAAACTGAATTGTGGGTGTGGTGAGGGGTGTATTTATAGGCATTTTGAGGTTTGGGAAACTTTGCCCCTCCTGGTAGGATTGTATATATCCCATATGTCACTAGCTCATGGACTCTTGCCAATATGAAAGAAATGAATTTATCAGGCAAGTTCTTACATAAATTATGTTTTTTTTATTATATGTGATGTTTTTCTTTTCTTTTTTTTGGAAAATACCATCCATTGCTGGATCTTTGCTGGACTTTATTTCTACATTCTCGGATGCCTCAACATTTTTGGTTAAATCAGTTTCTTTGTCTGATATAATTGTATTTTTACAATCTTATGAATCTCTGTTAATTTTTTTACTCTTAGTCTCCAATATATCTATCTTTAGAGTTTAACAAATGATCATCTCATTTTGTAGGGATTTAAAATCTTCGTCCTCGCCAAAAGGAGATAATTCATTACTCAGATAATTTAGTTTTTCCTCAAATTCTCTGTGTTATGTTTCTCGATTTTGTTATGATTTTCATTAAAGGGACACTAAATCCAATTTTTTTCTTTTGTGATTCAGATAGAGCATGACATTTTAAGCAACTTTCTAATTTACTCCTATTATCAAATGTTCTTTATTCTCTTGGTATCTTTTTTATTTGAAATGCAAGAATGTAAGTTTAGATGCCGGCCCATTTTTGGTGAACAACCTAGGTTGTCCTTGCTGATTGGTGGATAAATTCATCCACCAATCAAAAACTGCTGTCCAGAGTGCTGAACCAAGAAAAAAAGCTTAGATGCCTTTTTCATATAAAGATAGCAAGAGAACGAAGAAAAATTGATAATAGGAGTAAAGTAGAAAGTTGCTTAAAATTGCATGCTCTATCTGAATCACAAAAGAAAATGTTTTGGTTCAGTGTCCCTTTAAATTTAGAGATTAATCTCTTAAAGTATTATACCATTCAGTTTGTAAAGAGTCCTGTAGTTCAAAAGTGCAATCCTTAATAAGTCTTAGTCCTCTAGGGACCATATTTGAATTGAGATATTTATGTAAGTAACTTCCTATATTTAAGTTCTATTTTCTACATTTTAACACATCTTTTATATCTAAATTTTCAGTCGAAATATCAGTGATATTAATATTTTCTATTTTTTTCTATATCAAGTAGCATGGTCTTTCTGGTCTTGAAGATATCCATATTTTAATATCCTATATTATAAAAGGCCAAGTGTGTTTGTCTGAAGCCGTCATGCGCAGTAGAGACTGCGCGCGGACAAACACACCTGGCCTTCAGCTGCAGAGTAGTGCGCGCTGCGGAAGCTGCCTGGTGGGGGCGTGACCGGCGTCGGGCGTGCCGTGATGCGGGGCGTGGCCGGCGGACGTGACGAGGGGGTGTGACCTCGCGGGAGCGTGCGGGAGGGGCGTGGCCGGCGGGAGAGACCAAAACAGAGGAAGGAAAGAAAGCGAGCAGAAGAGGGGGGAAGAGCAAAAGAGGGAGAGAGAGCGCAAGAGAGTGGGAGAGAAAGAGGGGGAGAGAGAGGGGAGAGAGCTCAAAAGAGAGGTGGGAGAGAGAGCGCAAAAGAGGGAGAGAGAGAGCTCAAAAGAGAGGGGGGAGAGAGAGAGCGCAAAAGAGAAGGGGGAGACAGAGTGCAAAAGAGAGGGGGAGACAGAGTGCAAAAGAGAGGGGGAGACAGAGTGCAAAAGAGAGGGGGAGACAGAGTGCAAAAGAGAGGGGGAGAGAGTGCAAAAGAGAGGGGGAGAGAGTGCAAAAGAGAGGGGGAGAGAGTGCAAAAGAGAGGGGGAGAGAGTGCAAAAGAGAGGGGGAGAGAGTGCAAAAGAGAGGGGGAGAGAGCGCAAAAGAGAGGGGGAGAGAGCACAAAAGAGAGGGGGAGAGAGCACAAAAGAGAGGGGGAGAGAGCACAAAAGAGAGGGGGAGAGAGCACAAAAGAGAGGGGGAGAGAGCACAAAAGAGAGGGGGGAGAGAGAGAGCGCAAAAGAGAAGGGGGAGACAGAGTGCAAAAGAGAGGGGGAGACAGAGTGCAAAAGAGAGGGGGAGACAGAGTGCAAAAGAGAGGGGGAGACAGAGTGCAAAAGAGAGGGGGAGACAGAGTGCAAAAGAGAGGGGGAGAGAGTGCAAAAGAGAGGGGGAGAGAGTGCAAAAGAGAGGGGGAGAGAGTGCAAAAGAGAGGGGGAGAGAGCGCAAAAGAGAGGGGGAGAGAGCGCAAAAGAGAGGGGGAGAGAGCACAAAAGAGAGGGGGAGAGAGCACAAAAGAGAGGGGGAGAGAGCACAAAAGAGAGGGGGAGAGAGCACAAAAGAGAGGGGGAGAGAGCACAAAAGAGAGGGGGAGAGAGCACAAAAGAGAGGGGGAGAGAGCACAAAAGAGAGGGGGAGAGAGCACAAAAGAGAGGGGGAGAGAGCACAAAAGAGAGGGGGAGAGAGAGGGGAGAGAGCTCAAAAGAGAGGTGGGAGAGAGAGCACAAAAGAGAGGAGGGGAGAGAGAGAGCTCAAAAGAGAGGTGGGAGAGAGAGCGCAAAAGAGGGAGAGAGAGCTCAAAAGAGAGGGGGGAGAGAGAGAGCGCAAAAGAGAAGGGGGAGACAGAGTGCAAAAGAGAGGGGGAGAGAGCAAAAAAGAGGGGGGGAGAGAGCAAAAAAGAGGGGGAGAGAGCGCAAGGGGGAGAGAGCACAAAAGAGAGGGGGAGAGAGCACAAAAGAGAGGGGGAGAGAGCACAAAAGAGAGGGGGAGAGAGCACAAAAGAGAAGGGGAGAGAGCACAAAAGAGAGGGGGAGAGAGCACAAAAGAGAGGGGGAGAGAGCGCAAAAGAGAGGGGGAGAGAGCGCAAAAGAGAGGGGGGGAGAGAGCGCAAAAGAGAGGGGGAGAGAGCGCAAAAGAGAGGGGGAGAGAGCGCAAAAGAGAGGGGGAGAGAGCGCAAAAGAGAGGGGGAGAGAGCGCAAAAGAGAGGGGGAGAGAGCGCAAAAGAGAGGGGGAGAGAGCGCAAAAGAGAGGGGGAGAGAGCGCAAAAGAGAGGGGGAGAGAGCGCAAAAGAGAGGGGGAGAGAGCGCAAAAGAGAGGGGGAGAGAGCGCAAAAGAGAGGGGGAGAGAGCGCAAAAGAGAGGGGGAGAGAGCGCAAAAGAGAGGGGGAGAGAGCGCAAAAGAGAGGGGGGAGAGAGCGCAAAAGAGAGGGGGAGAGAGCGCAAAAGAGAGGGGGAGAGAGCGCAAAAGAGAGGGGGAGAGAGCGCAAAAGAGAGGGGGAGAGAGCGCAAAAGAGAGGGGGAGAGAGCGCAAAAGAGAGGGGGAGAGAGCGCAAAAGAGAGGGGGAGAGAGCGCAAAAGAGAGGGGGAGAGAGCGCAAAAGAGAGGGGGAGAGAGCGCAAAAGAGAGGGGGAGAGAGAGAGCTCAAAAGAATGGGGGGAGAGAGCGCAAAAGAGAGGGGGAGAGAGAGAGCTCAAAAGAGAGGTGGGAGAGAGAGAGCGCAAAAGAGAAGGGGGAGAGAGAGTGCAAAAGAGGGAGAGAGAGCGCAAGGGGGAGAGAGCACAAAAGAGAGGGGGGAGAGAGCGCAAAAGAGAGGGGGGGGGGAGCGCAAAAAAGAGGGGGGAGAGAGCGCAAAAAAGAGGGGGGAGAGAGCGCAAAAAAGAGGGGGGAGAGAGCGCAAAAAAGAGGGGGGAGAGAGCGCAAAAAAGAGGGGGGAGAGAGCGCAAAAAAGAGGGGGGAGAGAGCGCTCAAAAGAATGGGGGTGAGAGAGAGCTCAAAAGAATGGGGGGAGAGAGAGAGCTCAAATGAGAGGGGGGGGGAGAGAGTTTAAAAGAGAGGGGGGAGAGAGAGTGCACAAAAGAGGGGGAGAGAGAGCGCAAAAGAGAAGGGGAAGAGAGCGCAAAAGAGAAGGGGAAGAGAGAGCAAAAGAGGGGGGGGGGGAGAGAGAGCGCAAAAGAGAGGGGGGAGAGAGAGAGAGAGCAAAAGAAGGGGGAGAGAGCAGATGAGGGGGGGAAGAGAGAGAGCAAGCAAAAGAGGGGAGAGAGAGCAAAAGAGGTGGGAGAGAGAGAGCACAAGAGGGGGGCGAGAGCAAAAAAGGGGAGAGAGAGAGCAAAAGAGAGGGGAGAGTGCAAAATAAGGGGGAGAGAGAGCGCAAAAGAGAGGGGGGAGAGGGAGCAAGGGTTGGAACCGCGGTACCTAAAAAATTGGCCCGTGTACACGGGCTTTAGGACTAGTAAAAAATAAATAAATAAAATAAGAGTTGGATACTGTGTTCCAAAGGAAGAAAACCTCTCACAGGGATGGGATTAAAACACTAAATGCACAGAAAAAGCCCTGAAATAACTCAGCTATGCAGCCCTAAAAGAGAACAATCCCAAAAGAACTCTAGGTATAAAAATTAAAACATAAAGAAAGGGCGCGCTTATGACAAGTTACTGAGGTGAGGTCGCAATAACATCAGGTATACAATTATACACAAATGTTGAACAAGAAATAAAACAAATGGTTTATTTAAAACTGCAATTCCCGGGAATCTAGCTTCCTGATTGGCCAAAAAATTACCACATAAACCGGAACTAACAACGGTATGATCTGAGAGAGACACCAAGCCGTAAGAGTAAACCGGAGGGTCTAGTCGTGTAAACATTTTAGCTGTGAGGAAGCGGAGAAACCAGCATCCATCTAGAGGTTTCGTATTCTGGGAGAGTTTTGTACTTGAGGAGCTTCTTTGAATATTAGCACATTCACACTGAATCAGAGCGAGCCATTTATCCTTTCATACCCACACCTACTAAGATACAAGACGCAAGATATAGTATCTGTCGCTGGTTTTATGAAGATTTATACATGAAGATTGTTTTACTAATGACTAATTGGAGGGTCCACTGCCTGGAATCTGCAGGATTCAGAGCGATTAACCTTGCTATGTGCTACATGCTGATTGGTTGGTCAGGGCAAGGGCTTATTTATATCTACTATTTATTTTTTATGGGTTATATCTAATTTATTTTGTATGCTAATCTTTTTGCAATGCTGTCCTCACTCGTACATATACACCTTTTTAATAATTATTTTGTATACTGTAAATTATGTTTAAAAAAATAAGTAACCATAAAAAAAATTTGACATTTTAAAATGCAAATCTTTTCATCTTTATTTTATTTGCAAGCCCAGTATGGATGACAGTCAGGTGCTACTATTTATTTGAATTATTTATTCCAAATCTAACAGTCTCAATTTTGGCTGCAATTAAATATATTTCTGTTACTTCCTAAAGTCCTAATATAACCCATGTTTCCAAATATGATTGACTTGTGATTTTGGAAGTGATGTAGTTCAAACATAAACATTCATAAAAATGTCGGAAGAGTATTTCCTGCAGCAGGCTTACCACCAGCAAAGAAAAATAAACATACCCATGTTTAGGAAATACATTTTAAAGCTGCATGAAAAATATGGGTGTGTAGTTTTTAAAAGTAAATTATAAGCTTAGATATTATTCTTGAGTGTCAGCCACCCATTTCTCCAACATAGGTGTGTCCGGTCCACGGCGTCATCCTTACTTGTGGGATATTCTCTTCCCCAACAGGAAATGGCAAAGAGCCCAGCAAAGCTGGTCACATGATCCCTCCTAGGCTCCGCCTACCCCAGTCATTCTCTTTGCCGTTGTACAGGCAACATCTCCACGGAGATGGCTTAGAGTTTTTTAGTGTTTAACTGTAGTTTTTCATTATTCAATCAAGAGTTTGTTATTTTCAAATAGTGCTGGTACGTACTATTTACTCAGAAACAGAAAAGAGATGAAGAATTCTGTTTGTATGAGGAAAATGATTTTAGCAACCGTAACTAAAATCCATGGCTGTTCCACACAGGACTGTTGAGAGCAATTAACTTCAGTTGGGGGAACAGTTTGCAGTCCCTTGCTGCTTGAGGTATGACACATTCTAACAAGACGATGTAATGCTGGAAGCTGTCATTTTCCCTATGGGATCCGGTAAGCCATGTTTATTACGATTGTAAATAAGGGCTTCACAAGGGCTTATTTAAACTGTAGACTTTTTCTGGGCTAAATCGATTGATTATTAACACATATTTAGCCTTGAGGAATCATTTTATCTGGGTATTTTGATATAATAATATCGGCAGGCACTGTTTTAGACACCTTATTCTTTAGGGGCTTTCCCAAAGCATAGGCAGAGTCTCATTTTCGCGCCGGTGTTGCGCACTTGTTTTTGAGAGGCATGGCATGCAGTCGCATGTGAGAGGAGCTCTGATACTTATAAAAGACTTCTGAAGGCGTCATTTGGTATCGTATTCCCCTTTGGGTTTGGTTGGGTCTCAGCAAAGCAGATACCAGGGACTGTAAAGGGGTTTAAAGCTTAAAACGGCTCCGGTTCCGTTATTTTAAGGGTTAAAGCTTCCAAAATTGGTGTGCAATATTTTCAAGGCTTTAAGACGCTGTGGTGAAAATTTGGTGAATTTTGAACAATTCCTTCATGTTTTTTCGCAATTGCAGTAATAAAGTGTGTTCAGTTTAAAATTTAAAGTGACAGTAACGGTTTTATTTTAAAACGTTTTTTGTACTTTCTGATCAAGTTTATGCCTGTTTAACATGTCTGAACTACCAGATAGACTGTGTTCTGAATGTGGGGAAGCCAGAATTCCTATTCATTTAAATAAATGTGATTTATGTGATAATGACAATGATGCCCAAGATGATTCCTCAAGTGAGGGGAGTAAGCATGGTACTGCATCATTCCCTCCTTCGTCTACACGAGTCTTGCCCACTCAGGAGGCCCCTAGTACATCTAGCGCGCCAATACTCCTTACTATGCAACAATTAACGGCTGTAATGGATAATTCTGTCAAAAACATTTTAGCCAAAATGAACCCTTGTCAGCGTAAGCGTGGCTGCTCTGTTTTAGTTACTGAAGAGCATGACGACGCTGATATTAATATCTCTGAAGGGCCCCTAACCCAATCTGAGGGGGCCAGGGAGGTTTTGTCTGAGGGAGAAATTACTGATTTAGGGAACATTTCTCAGCAGGCTGAATCTGATGTGATTACATTTAAATTTAAATTGGAACATCTCCGCATTTTGCTTAAGGAGGTATTATCCACTCTGGATGATTGTGAAAATTTAGTCATCCCAGAGAAACTATGTAAAATGGACAAGTTCCTAGAGGTGCCGGGGCTCCCAGAAGCTTTTCCTATACCCAAGCGGGTGGCGGACATTGTTAATAAAGAATGGGAAAGGCCCGGTATTCCTTTCGTCCCTCCCCCCATATTTAAAAAATTGTTTCCTATGGTCGACCCCAGAAAGGACTTATGGCAGTCAGTCCCCAAGGTCGAGGGAGCGGTTTCTACTTTAAACAAACGCACCACTATTCCCATAGAGGATAGTTGTGCTTTCAAAGATCCTATGGATAAAAAATTAGAAGGTTTGCTTAAAAAGATGTTTGTTCAGCAGGGTTACCTTCTACAACCCATTTCATGCATTGTCCCTGTCACTACTGCCGCATATTTCTGGTTTGATGAACTGCTTAAGGTGCTCGATAGTGACTCTCCTCCTTATGAGGAGATTATGGACAGAATCAATGCTCTCAAATTGGCTAATTCTTTCACTCTAGACGCCTCTTTGCAATTGGCTAAGTTAGCGGCTAAGAACTCTGGGTTTGCTATTGTGGCGCGCAGAGCGCTTTGGTTGAAATCTTGGTCGGCTGATGCGTCTTCCAAGAACAAGCTACTAAACATTCCTTTCAAGGGGAAAACGCTGTTTGGTCCTGACTTGAAAGAGATTATCTCTGATATCACTGGGGGTAAGGGCCACGCCCTTCCTCAGGATCGGCCCTTCAAGGCAAAAAATAGACCTAATTTTCGTCCCTTTCGTAAAAACGGACCAGCCCAAGGTGCTACGTCCTCTAAGCAAGAGGGTAATACTTCTCAGGCCAAGCCAGCTTGGAGACCAATGCAAGGCTGGAACAAGGGAAAGCAGGCCAAGAAACCTGCCACTGCTACCAAGACAGCATGAAATATTGGCCCCCGATCCGGGACCGGATCTGGTGGGGGGCAGACTCTCTCTCTTCGCTCAGGCTTGGGCAAGAGATGTTCTGGATCCTTGGGCGCTAGAAATAGTCTCCCAGGGTTATCTTCTGGAATTCAAGGGACTTCCCCCAAGGGGGAGGTTCCACAGGTCGCAGTTGTCTTCAGACCACATAAAAAGACAGGCGTTCTTACATTGTGTAGAAGACCTGTTAAAAATGGGAGTGATTCATCCTGTTCCATTAAGAGAACAAGGGATGGGGTTCTACTCCAATCTGTTCATAGTTCCCAAAAAAGAGGGAACGTTCAGACCAATCCTAGATCTCAAGATCTTAAACAAATTTCTCAAGGTCCCATCGTTCAAGATGGAAACCATTCGAACTATCCTTCCTTCCATCCAGGAAGGTCAATTCATGACCACGGTGGATTTAAAGGATGCGTATCTACATATTCCTATCCACAAGGAACATCATCGGTTCCTAAGGTTTGCATTCCTGGACAAACATTACCAGTTCGTGGCGCTTCCTTTCGGATTAGCCACTGCTCCAAGGATTTTCACAAAGGTACTAGGGTCCCTTCTAGCGGTGCTAAGACCAAGGGGCATTGCAGTAGTACCTTACCTGGACGACATTCTGATTCAAGCGTCGTCCCTTCCTCAAGCAAAGGCTCACACGGACATTGTCCTGGCCTTTCTCAGATCTCACGGCTGGAAAGTGAACGTGGAAAAGAGTTCTCTATCCCCGTCAACAAGGGTTCCCTTCTTGGGAACAATTATAGACTCCTTAGAAATGAGGATCTTTCTAACAGAGGCCAGAAAAACAAAGCTTCTGGACTCTTGTCGGATACTTCATTCCGTTCCTCTTCCTTCCATAGCTCAGTGCATGGAAGTGATCGGGTTGATGGTGGCGGCGATGGACATAGTTCCTTTTGCGCGCATTCATCTAAGACCATTACAACTGTGCATGCTCAGTCAGTGGAATGGGGACTATACAGACTTGTCTCCGAAGATACAAGTAAATCAGAGAACCAGAGACTCACTCCGTTGGTGGCTGTCCCTGGACAATCTGTCTCAAGGGATGATGTTCCACAGACCAGAGTGGGTCATTGTCACGACCGACGCCAGTCTGATAGGCTGGGGCGCGGTCTGGGGATCCCTGAAAGCTCAGGGTCTTTGGTCTCGGGAAGAATCTCTTCTACCGATAAATATTCTGGAACTGAGAGCGATATTCAATGCTCTCCAGGCCTGGCCCCAGCTTGCGAGGACCAGGTTCATACGGTTTCAATCAGACAACATGACGACTGTTGCGTACATCAACCATCAGGGGGGAACAAGGAGTTCCCTAGCGATGGAAGAAGTAACCAAAATTATTCTTTGGGCGGAGTCTCACTCCTGCCACCTGTCTGCTATCCACATCCCAGGAGTGGAAAATTGGGAAGCGGATTTTCTGAGTCGGCAGACATTGCATCCGGGGGAGTGGGAACTCCATCCGGAAATCTTTGCCCAAGTCACTCACCTGTGGGGCATTCCAGACATGGATCTGATGGCCTCTCGTCAGAACTTCAAAGTTCCTTGCTACGGGGCCAGATCCAGGGATCCCAAGGCGGCTCTAGTGGATGCACTAGTAGCACCTTGGACCTTCAAACTAGCTTATGTGTTCCCGCCATTTCCTCTCATCCCCAGGCTGATAGCCAGGATCAAGCAGGAGAGGGTGTCGGTGATCTTGATAGCTCCTGCGTGGCCACGCAGGACTTGGTATGCAGATCTGGTGAATATGTCATCGGCTCCACCTTGGAAGCTACCTTTGAGACGAGACCTTCTTGTTCAGGGTCCGTTCGAACATCCGAATCTGGTTTCACTCCAGCTGACTGCTTGGAGATTGAACGCTTGATTTTATCGAAGCGAGGATTCTCAGATTCTGTTATCGATACTCTTGTTCAGGCCAGAAAGCCTGTGACTAGAAAGATTTACCACAAAATTTGGAAAAAATATATCTGTTGGTGTGAATCTAAAGGATTCCCTTGGGACAAGGTTAAGATTCCTAGGATTCTATCCTTCCTTCAAGAAGGATTGGAAAAAGGATTATCTGCAAGTTCCCTGAAGGGACAGATTTCTGCCTTGTCGGTATTACTTCACAAAAAGCTGGCAGCTGTGCCAGATGTTCAAGCCTTTGTTCAGGCTCTGGTTAGAATCAAGCCTGTTTACAAACCTTTGACTCCTCCTTGGAGTCTCAATTTAGTTCTTTCAGTTCTTCAGGGGGTTCCGTTTGAACCCTTACATTCCGTTGATATTAAGTTATTATCTTGGAAAGTTTTGTTTTTAGTTGCGATTTCTTCTGCTAGAAGAGTCTCAGAATTATCTGCTCTGCAGTGTTCTCCTCCTTATCTGGTGTTCCATGCAGATAAGGTGGTTTTACGTACTAAACCTGGTTTTCTTCCAAAAGTTGTTTCTAACAAAAACATTAACCAGGAGATTATCGTACCTTCTCTGTGTCCAAAACCAGTTTCAAAGAAGGAACGTTTGTTGCACAATTTGGATGTTGTTCGCGCTCTAAAATTCTATTTAGATGCTACAAAGGATTTTAGACAAACATCTTCCTTGTTTGTTGTTTATTCAGGTAAAAGGAGAGGTCAAAAAGCAACTTCTACCTCTCTCTCTTTTTGGATTAAAAGCATCATCAGATTGGCTTACGAGACTGCCGGACGGCAGCCTCCCGAAAGAATCACAGCTCATTCCACTAGGGCTGTGGCTTCCACATGGGCCTTCAAGAACGAGGCTTCTGTTGATCAGATATGTAGGGCAGCGACTTGGTCTTCACTGCACACTTTTACCAAATTTTACAAGTTTGATACTTTTGCTTCTTCTGAGGCTATTTTTGGGAGAAAGGTTTTGCAAGCCGTGGTGCCTTCCATTTAGGTGACCTGATTTGCTCCCTCCCTTCATCCGTGTCCTAAAGCTTTGGTATTGGTTCCCACAAGTAAGGATGACGCCGTGGACCGGACACACCTATGTTGGAGAAAACAGAATTTATGTTTACCTGATAAATTTCTTTCTCCAACGGTGTGTCCGGTCCACGGCCCGCCCTGGTTTTTTTTAATCAGGTCTGATATTTTATTTTCTTTAACTACAGTCACCACGGTACCATATGGTTTCTCCTATGCAAATATTCCTCCTTAACGTCGGTCGAATGACTGGGGTAGGCGGAGCCTAGGAGGGATCATGTGACCAGCTTTGCTGGGCTCTTTGCCATTTCCTGTTGGGGAAGAGAATATCCCACAAGTAAGGATGACGCCGTGGACCGGACACACCGTTGGAGAAAGAAATTTATCAGGTAAACATAAATTCTGTTTTTCTTTTGGACAGGCAGTATTTAATCAGTTTTTCCAACAGTAATGCCACTGTTGGTTATAGTTATTAAGCAAGGCATATTCATTCAGTCCCCAGGAAAAGAGGCAACACTGGAATGTTTGCCTTTTAGTATGGAATATTAGTCCCCTAGAATTTACGGCAATACTCTGCAAAGGTGACGACACGCAGTTAAATGTTCTACCGTTTACACTGTGGCAACAAACACTTTTGTGCTCTATACTATGTATTAAAGAGGCATTCTCATCAAATAAAAGCTTTTATGTATTTATTTTTCTAAGGTTACTAAGTGTGATTTATAGTTTACCTTTAATATTTTTCCATTGTGTCGCAGTATTATGGGCATTAAGAATGCTTCGGATAAGCATAAGGCTAGCCAATGAACTAAATAAATTTACACTTTTAGGAAATTGTGGCAGACTTGTTGAGCCTATGGTTCTTATTTGCCATCAAAATCTATGTTTTTATTATTTGTATGGGGAAAAAGCATTTAATATGATGTGACCTGTCTCTAGAGTATTTTTGTGTCTAACCTATATTACTTTTACTTCTTTTGCAGAGCATATGTGTACAGTGGTTTATTTCGATGACTGCATGTCGATTCATCAGTGCAAGGTTTCTTGCGAATCCATGGGAGCCTCAAAATACCGGTGGTTTCACAATGCGTGCTGTGAATGCATAGGGCCCCAGTGCATTGATTACGGCAGCAAAACAGTGAGGTGTATGAACTGCATGTTTTGAGGAGGCTCACTGATGCTCAGATAAAACAACTATATTGTGTTGCCCAGTTTATAACCCATCCGTGCCACTTCAACTTGCTCTTCACTTCAAAATAGTGCAGAGTTGCTGGTGTTGGCAGAAAAAAGGGTTTTAAGAGGAATACCAATAGGAACATAATTTGGGTACAATGGTTTTTAAATCTATATTTTTTATGTAAAATGCTATTTTTTAAAGTCATAGAATTGTTTTTATAAACTATGTAAATGTGCCTTTGTATAAATTCTTCTCTGTAGAATGTTATGCTTTTGTAAATTGTTAGACTTGTCCAGACTTTGCTACATTGGTAGATCCTATGAAGTGAAGAACAGGCCATAATTTTCCATATAATATGCATACTTTTGTAAATTGCTGGTTACTGTTATTGTAAATCATATTACTTGATTCTCTTGTTTTGTACAACATGTAGCAAATAGCTTTGCCTATTAGAAATTCCATTTTGAAGTTTAGTTTAAAAAGTACAGATTTTTCTACCATTTCACTATTTTTCTATATAGGTTTAAGAACCGTTTTGTTTTTTTTGCACTTTCATGGCTAATATTCATATTACATACTGTTCTTAACGTATAGCCACTTCCTTGCCAATTTCTTTTTAAGTAGCTTCCCCTATTAATAAAATTTAACCTAACAGAAGATTGTGGTCCATCACTTCTGCTTCATTCTCTAATATATAGTATTAAATCTTAATTTGAAAAAAAAAATAGTTTTGTAAAAAAACAAAAAAACACACAAAACAAAA
The DNA here is from genome assembly GCF_027579735.1 of Bombina bombina. Taxonomy (NCBI): domain Eukaryota; kingdom Metazoa; phylum Chordata; class Amphibia; order Anura; family Bombinatoridae; genus Bombina; species Bombina bombina. The sequence continues at coordinate 812,797,382 of NC_069503.1, forward strand.
GAAACATATCTGCTCATTGCCTGGTACTGAAGCTTAGTATGGTAAAGGTTTTTTTCTCTCCCTTCGTATCTATATGCTTCTGATGAAACAGTGGGTAAAACTACTTTTGGCTACTGCTGTTAGTCCTATGGCTATATTCCCAGATACACTGCATGTTGGAAACTCTTCCCTGTAAAAACAAAAAACAAAATAAAAAAATATATAAAGAGTATTCTATCAGTTTATTTTGGGACTTCAAAAATATCATACTTTTTTTTTATATATGAGAAAAAATTGTTAAAAGTAGAAATAATAAAGTAATCTAGAATATTTGTGGTCTGTGAGAAATTTGTTATTGAGAGTCAGTTACAGTAACTTTGAAAGTAATAATATCCAGAATACCTTACGGTCAATGATCAAACAATAAAGGGCCATTAAATGCATGTTTTATAGATGCAAAGTAAAGATGGGCAATTAAGCACTACATTGTCAGAGATCTGCACATAAAATAAATGCTTTGTAAGCACTTAATGTTATCTTGGTACCAAAATGTATATTGTTTGCATTCTAGGGACACACCTCTTGAAAGCTTTGGTTACATTTTTCTTATGTCTTTAACAGTGTTCAATTAAGGACAGATATAACTTTGTAAAAGTCAGAGTTCTGAACTCTGCAGTGTGTACTCCGTCTTCTCTAGGACAGAAGAAAAAGCCATTGTCAAGGGCAAATTATTAATAAAAAAGTGCAGGAAATAATGAAATGGCATGGTTTATTAATCGAAAAAAGTGCAGGAAATAAATAATGAAATTACATGGTTTATTATAATTTTTTTGGTATGTATAACTCAACATTTTATATGGGGTTTTATTTCTTCTCTTCTTGTAACTAGGCACAAGCTTACCAATAAAATAATCGCACATTATTCAAAGTGTATTACAAAAATTATCTCAAGGGGGTGTGTATGGGCAGTGGCCTTGAATGGTCGCAAATCTGATGGCTGCTGAGATGTTGGATAATCAACCAGTTATCTTCAGATTGTTACCTCATCCTAGTCTGAGATTATCAGATATTTTTACAGAAGTGTATACCGATTCTAACAGTACACATTGTGTTGTACTAACATTAACATATCCCTGGATTGGACTGTTTAGTCCTGTGGCAACGGCCTACATTTCAGAGCTTAACACCGCCTCTCTCGGAACACGGAGGTAGAGCAGTATAAGCTAAATTACTGCTTTGACAACATGAACATTGAGGAACTATATATGTGAATGTGAGACCTCTTTGAGGAATTTTAGAGGACATTTTTTATGATTCTAGTCATTTGAAATTTCTTAGGATATTATGCTTTTTCCACCTTGATGTTGAATTATGAGTGTTCCTTGGTATATGGACTGCAAGATCTTTTGTTTGAAGTAAGACCTAGTAACGGTAAAAATTATGCCGGGTTCCGTCTTGACGTGGAGACAAAAAAAACAACTATATTTGGCAGCGTTCGCCCGCCCTAGAGGTGGGGAGAGTGTTGTAATTTTTTTTTATATCTTACAAATGTGTAATAACTATTCTACTCATATGTTTCTCATGTTGTGATGAATCTGGTATATATATCAATAAAGTTTTTTAAAAAAAAGACCTAGTAACGGTTAAAATATGCTTATGCTTTAGTAATATTGTGTCTGATAATGTGGTAATATATAAGTAAAAATTATTTTATATGCTCTTTTAAGATTCGTAGGATGTTAGTAACTGATCATTATAATAATAAATAAGATTAAAATACATCTTCATAATATTAGTACATAGTATGCCATTAGTACAATTTAAAGATTGTTAAATAATAATAATCTGTACTTAAAGTAAAGGTAAACTTTAGCGGTATTGAAAGCCACTAATCATTCTTATATGCAATAACAACGTAGTCGCTAAGTTTATTTTTCTTTTCATGCTATACTTTTGATGTAATCTAATCTTTATATTTCGTACCGTTTCCTTGCCGACTCCTCCCCATGCCACTTCCGTGTTTCTGTGTTTCATGTTAGAGAGCGGTCCCACCCACTCTCTACGTCGACTGAAAGCGCGTTCACGAACTAAAGTTCATCTGCGCATGCGCAACTTTCCAACGATAAAATTAAAGACAGAAATCAAAATTAATAGTTTTACACTCTATCAATGGAACAAAATATATAGGATTACACTCACTTGTAGTGCGATCAATGCAATGTATATTCTGATGTTATCAGCTGAATTGTAAGACAGGTCGCACAGAGCATGCGCGTCTCACAAACGAGCACGGAGTGGAACTAAGCTGAATCGAGTATAACGCATGCGCTCAGGAATATAGTGACGTAGAAATGGATGGGCTGACCCCCCCTCCCCGGGGGGGGAAAGCTAATTGGAGGATAATATAGCTGTAGACTGTCAATCAAGTAGTCCAACATGGCGGAGGAAAAATTAGTGTCAGCTAGTACTTGTAAGGTACTAATATAAATAAATACGGCAAATAGTATAAAAACGATGAATGAAACTTGTGCTTATTTTTTATTTTCTGTAAGATAGCATTAACTAGTGTGCTTCACTTTACCTTAAAGGGATACTAAACCCAATTTTTTTCTTTCATGATTCAGATAGAGCATGAGCTTTTAAGCAACTTTCTAATTTACTCCTATTATCAAATTTTCTTTGTTCTCATGCTATCTTGATTTTAAAAAGCAGTACTGTAAGCTTTAGAGCAAGCCCATTTTTTGCTCAGCACCTGGGTAGCACTTGCTGATTTGTGGCTAAATGTAGCAAACCAATCAGCAAGCGCTACCCAGATGCTGAACTAAAAATGGGCTGGCTCCTAATCTTTCATTACTGCTTTTTCAAATCAAGATAACATGAGAACAAAGAAAAATTGATAATAGGAGTAAATTAGAAAGTTGCTTAAAATTGCATGCTCTATCTGAATCATGAAAGAAAAAAATTGGGATTAGTATCCCTTTAACTTTAATTATACTAACATATATTTTCCATTGTAGAGATATTTCTTCTAAACCAAGTTATCTACTTCTCTATTTCTTTTAGTGACTGTGTATATAACCTTTATTCCCCTACTCTCTCCAGCATGATGAGTCACACAGTTTTTATCCCTTTTATATATACATTATTTTAATTCTTCTTTAATGGTATGATATATTGTTCCCATTTATCCCCCCAAAAAAATGTACTCTCCCTATTGGATCCGCTAGTGTATCATATTTCTCTATTATTATTATTTGTTGCCATATTGCTTTCTTGAGCAAAGCAATAAATGGATTTTTTTTCTTTCAATCCATAGTTTTGGCCCTTCTCGCTAGTAAAATTATCATTATAATAAATGTCTTTCTTTGTTTTTGAATTGGTTTTGATAAATGTAGTAAAAATATATCCTGTTTATTCCATTGATATTTCTCTTTAAATATACTAGATAACCAAAATGAGATCTGGGCCCAATACTGCCAAATATTTGGAAACTCCCAAAAATAGTGAGAGAAATTTGGTAATAAAAGAGCACTTTGGACCGATGGCGTTACAATCTTTTTTCCATTTACCCCGATTTGTTACTGTTATATAGTCGTTATGTAATAATCTGGTCTGTGATTCTCTCAGCTCGCTTGCTAGTGTAGTTTGTCTTACTGTTATTATACTTTTATTTAGTTGTTCTGTAGTAATGTGTGTTTCTAATATTGGTTGCCATTTATTAGTCATCTTCTCAAGGTTTCCCTCAACTGTCCTATTTAATTATTTTATTATAAATATTTATGATCTTAAATTTACCTTTTCTTCATAAGTGGAAAGAATCCACAGCTGCATTCATTACTTTTGGGAAATAAGAACCTGGTCACCAGGAGGAGACAGACACCCCAGCCAAAGGCTTTAAATACTCCACTTCCCTCATCCCCCAATCATTCTTTGCCTTTCGTCCCAGAAGGTTGGCAGAGAAGTGTCAGAAGTTTATTTTCGTCTCTTATGGAGGGTAGTACTCTTCGACATGGGACTGGAGTTTTAAGTAATCCTGTCAGTCTTTCAGTAAGGGCTTGGATGAAAGTTAGAGTCCGGAGATGCAGGGAGAGTCTTTCTGCGAAACCATCCCGACTCAAGTTAACTGCTCCTCAAGCAATTGGCATTGTCGAACTTCGCTTCGCTGCCTGCTTTCTTCTCTCAAGTCCATGGCGGAGGCGAGGCTACTATCCGTCACACTTGAAGGGCCGTGTTCCTGTTCCATGGTGTAGATTCCGGTAAGTACGTTTCATTTTACTTCTTCATGGATGTACTGTAATTCATTTGTTACTGAGACCCTTATTTTTCATGTGAGTTCGCAGGGAGACTCCTTTAGTATCTTGGAATCAAGGGTTAATATCTCCTGAGGGGGATTATTGAACAGGGTTTTTTAAATCATGTTTGTTATGTGATTCAACCTGCTTATGTGTAGTGTTAACTGGGCTCGTGGCTTAGAACATAACGGCCTGTTGAAGTGACGCGACCTTACAGTTGGGTGCACTTTTGTTTGACTGTACAGTTCACCTTGTGACCGAGCATGTTTACGTTCTGGGCTCCCATTTCCGCATTCTTGACTGTGTGGCGATGGAAAATTCTAGTCTGCTGGTGTCTGGTACACAGGAGGTGGTGAGTGCCGCAGCCATTGTGGGTGTCAGGTGCCGTTTACATTATTTTGATATATAGTCAATTTGTTTTTGGGTATACTTGATCCAGTTATGGAGGATACTGATGTTGAGTTTGGTCAACTTTCTAACTCAGATTCTTTGTCCTGTGAAGAATGCGAATTGGGCCCCATTGACTCAGGTCAGTCAGTTATGTTCTTTAGGCCATCCTAGAGCACCTTGTTCCTCGGGCTTGGGGATTCAAGAGATTGCTGAGCCATCCGCCTCGGGGGGCCCTGTCCTCCGGGAGGCGAGTTCCCTACCGCTCCCTACTGCTACACATGCAGGTAACCCAAGTTATGTGTTTTCCTCCTCGGAGGGTGGGGCACGTTTTCACTTTTACATTCTTTTGGCGCTTGAGCGTCTGCAAAGTCCACATGTTTGTTTGAGATTGTGCTCGTGTCCGATTGCCCCAGGTCTCTCGGCCTCTAGAGGGCATGTACAGTTCCCTACGGGTGTAACTGTTCCTGAGTGTTGTGCCTTTCATTACAGATGGGCTCACCTTAGTGTATTACTCAGACACATTTTTGAGCTGCTTGGGGACCCTACCCTTCTTGGGTATGGGACTCATCAGTTTCCTCCTTCGAATGGCTTACCTCGTTAGACATGGGGGGATGAAGTAATCTCCTTGTTTTCAAGATCCTTACCAGTTTTGTTGGAAGCAAATGGGTTTCCATTAGGCTGGTCCTACGGACCTTCTGTTCTTCTTGGGCGTTAACCTTCGGGTTGCCCGTTATTTTGTTTAATCCGTTAAGATAAATTTTATTTTCGTTTCATTCTATGTTCCTGCGGTAACTTAAAAATATCTGGGATCGATACTCGCTGTTTGCTTCTATGGAAGTTGTTCGGGATAAGTTAGTCCCATGTTTGTCTGTTTTCTCCTCTCTGAGGATTTAGCCAGCTTGGCAGTTATGACCCTGGTTGCAGGCTGGTCCTGATTGGGTTCAGATCTTCTGTCTTGCGGCTTAGTCAAACACGTGGGGGCCTATTATGCCTTGCTGGTCAGGCGGGGGTGCCGAGTGCTCTTAGCTTTATTTTATATTTATTTTACAAGTTTCAGCTAAGCATTCTCAAGAGGACTTACAGGTCCGTGTGGCTCTCGGGTTTGTTTCAGTCCCAAATAGCCGTCTCTTTGGTGACTGGGTCAGTGAATTTTGCTGCGTCACTTTCCGTTGCTTCCGATGCCCTCAGAACCTAGTATTCCTTCCTACGTGGTGGGAAATTTAGAGGGTTAGCGCCTCTTTTCCGCTAGTCGGACAGTGTTGTTGCTTTAGGAAATTGGGACTTGTCCTCACTATTCCCCTTGTGTATGGAGCTTGTGGCTAGCTAGACAGCTAGCTCAACATACTAATGCTCTGTGGCTGCTCTGTACCGTAGCAATCCAAGGGTTGCTAGTTCGATCCCCGGCGAGGTCTTCTAAGTCCTCCTCTTTTCGAGGTTGATAAAGTGAACAGTGCCTTGTGTCCCTTTAGGGGGATTATCCACGCTTTTCAAGCATATTCAGGCTAATGTTGCTTGGACGCCTGTTAGCTCTAGTGTCCTTTGATGGCCTTGGCTCTTTGGAGTGGGGCTCCTGCAAGGGGTGGTCCTCTTCCCTTTGGTTCGGGACATGCAAGGGCTCTTGCTCTTGTTATCCAAGTTATTCTGGATTTTTCCCTGGCAGGTCTGTTTTTTTTATATCAGACGGGGGATTTATGTTCCTGGAAGATTGTTTAATCTAAACATTTGTGGGGCCCAGGCTTTTGTCCTGATCTTCCGGTTGTCGAGGGTTTTCCTCTGGGTTTTCTCTTTGTGGATCCCGCTGTGGGATGCTACCGGACCTATGATCCTAGGACTGACCTGAGGGGTTCCAGTTTCCGGGGTACTTGGGCTTAGCCCTTGTTCTGGCTGTTCTGTTTTACAATTTGACCAGATTTACTAAGAGTCGGGGCTCCTTGGGGCTTGTCTTGTGCAGACAATACGGTTCCCTTGGGACAGCAAACTAATGTGACCTGATGGTGGGCTTTCCTGCCTAGCAAATGGACGGTTTGCGGCTGCTCAGCTGTCACTTTTGCGCCTGGTATGTGTGCTAGCACAAGGGTGTTTTAAAGGGTTCTTCCATGTTAGTCAGTGATGTGGCCTTGTGTCCTCTCGGTTCTTCCTACGACTTCCTGTCTTATGGGCAGGTGTTTATCGACGCTATCCTCTTCAGGGGGCTCGTTGTTGTCCTTATGGAGGTGTGGTTCCTTTTTTATGGGCCTCTCCTGTGTTCGGGAGGTTGGAACAGATGTTTTATCTGGTTTGGGTATTGGGCTGCTCTTTGAGTTGTTCCTTTCCATCTGAGGAGCTGTTGGCTCCGCGTTGAGTTGTCGGGTAGCTTTGCTAGATCTCTTTGGGTCTAACGCCTGCTCGATTTGTCTTTAGGTTGAAGGGACTGTGTCCATTCTTTCGCCCTTTTGGGGTCTTGGGGTTCCTTTCTGTCCTCTTGCTTGTTTGGGCTGGTCAGCTAGGTGTAGGATCTGAGATATGTTGTCTATCCTCTGGTCTTGGGGGTGCCAGTGGACCTTTTTGTTAGAGGTTCTGTGCCTCTTCTCCTTTGAGATCTGTGAGTAGGTCTGGCGGCCTGGATTGCCTGGAGTGTGTCCTATGCCTTGGAGGTTGGGCAATCTGCTAGTTTTCGTCCGCTTTTTCCTTACGGAGAGTGTTTTCTCTGTGTCTTTCTATGGATGGCAGCGTGTTACTGGACTCAGATGTTTATCTTCTGAGTTTGCTACTTGTAATTTTTCTGTTTTCGCAGTCTCTGAGATCTGATGTTTTGAGGACTTTGTCTTCTGCTGTCTTTTCAGTGCGGATGCATGATATTGGGAGATGTTTCTTCTCTTTGGGGATGCCTCGTTGCTCCTTGTGGGTTGGGCGTCATCTCCCCTTGTTCTCGGGATCCATTCGGGTGTCTGTGGACTTGGCCTTCTTTTGAAGGGGGCCTTTCCTTTATTGGATTTTGCAGTACCTTTTGTGTATCCCTTTGGTTTACCCTTGTCCTCTCCCTTTTGGGGAGTTTGGTATTGTACTAGCATGGGTTGTGTGGGGACCGACTGCTGGGCGACAGTTCACCTGGAGGAGTGTTGGCTTAGTGAGTCTGCTTTGTGGTCTCTGGTTAGGCCTCCGGACTGTCTGCGGGTCAGTGTCCTTGAGGCCTTTTCCTTATAGTTTTTTTGCCCGACTCTGATGAAGCGGGTTTTAGTTGGGTTGTGGTTTCTTTTTCAGGCCTGGTGCCCTCAGAATGGGCCGCCTATTGTACTCTCCCGTTTTTGCATTCAGTGTCCTCTATAGCTTTGGTATTGTTTTCCCAAAAGTAATGAATGCAGCTGTGGACTCTTTCCATTTATAAAGAAAAACTTAAATTATGCTTACCTGATAATTTTCTTTTCTTTAGATGGAAAGAGTCCACAACTCCCCATCCGTATTTGTTCTGTGGGGCGTCTTTTTTTTTTTTAATTTATTTTTTTCTTCTGGCACCTTTTCACCCTGGTATTTTTTCTACTGTCCCTTGTTCCTCGGCAGAATGACTGGGGGATGAGGGAAGTGGGAGGAGTATTTAAAGCCTTTGGCTGGGATGTCTTTGCCTCCTCCTGGTGGCCAGGTTCTTATTGAGAACAGAGTCTCCAACCGTCAGAGAAATATCAGGTGTTGTCTCGAAGAGGGGGGGAATAAGAAGCAGCTCAGTTTTGGACAGATTGAGTTGGAGGTAGTGTGAAGACATCCAAGAGTAAATTGCAGAGAGGCAGTTGGAAATCTGGTTGAGTAAAGAGGGAGAGATATCAGGAGAGGAAAGATAGATTTGGGTATCATCAGCATATAAGTGGTACTGGAATCCAAAGGAGGCTATAAGTTTTCCAAGGGAGGATGTATAAAGAGAGAAAAGCAAGGGGCCCAAGACAAAGCCTTGCGTTACTCCAACTGAGAGAGGCATAGGATCACATGGTATGTTGTTCAAGGAAAATGAAAACGAGCGGTTTGAGAGATATGAGGCAAACCAGGTTTGAATGTATTCCCCCTACGTTCCAAGTAGGGGTTTTTACCATCTATTCACAATATAAAGACGGATAAATTCCCAAAATAGTTAACAACAAAAAAAGAAAAAAAAATAGATAAAAATTTAATTTATAACTAATATATATATATTTTTTTTTTAACAAAAAAATAATTATAATAGTGTGTTGCTCTTGTTATTACTATAGTCATTCTATGAAGATCATCGTTACCATAGCTTAAATATGTAGAAATTGGTATTATCCTAAATTATGAAGGTATAATCTAGATTTTATTAAAGACACAGAGACGATTATTTTTTTTTTTTTTTTCAAAAATAGTTTTATTTTACAAATAATAAAGTTATACATCGTAAGTGCACTTTTGATAGGATTACAAGTCAATATGACTTTACAGCTGTGTGGGTTGTACATGTACAGTGCTGTTTACAAATATGCATGTAGTGAGAAAGGTAATGAACAATAAATCATATAGTAACAGATTAAACGAATAAACAACAAACACAACAAAAACAACACATTGTGCTTCCTGTTGCTCCTCATGTTTTCCCCCTCTGGTATCTCATGGTCGGTTTCCACCTCCTCTGACAGTATCTAGTGTCGTATGTTTCAGTGTTTTATATCCTATTGGTATCAAACTTATTCCTCAAGTATTCTTCCCATAAAATCTTAATCTGTATGTACTTGTCTAACCTTCGTTGTTTAAGGTAGTGGTATTCCTCTAGCTGTATAGTGCGATTGCACTCCTGAACCCATTGCGCAGTGGTTGGAATTATAGAACTTTTCCAGTTCTTGACTATTAGTTTCTTGATGCTGTTACTTGCTATGTTAAATAATTTAGTTTGTTCTGAAGTGAATTTTTTGGGGACTATGTGAAACAGCCACAAGAGTGGGTCTATTGGTAAGGCTTTATCTAGTAACTTTGATGTTTCCTTTGAGATTTCATCCCATATTGGGGTTATTTTGGGGCAAAGCCACCAGATATGTGCCATATGGCCGATTTGATCATGGCACCTCCAGCAGAGGTTGGAGGCTTCTCTGAATATTTTCTGGCATCTTGATGGAGTAAGATACCATCTATGGAGAATTTTCAGGTTTAACTCAATGAGATTACTAGATGTGGCGGATCTCTTAATGGCTATAAATATCTTAGAGGCGTCAATGTGTGATATCTGAGTTCCCAATTCCTCCCCCCATCTGTTGATGAAGTGAGGGGTGTGACCTGGTGGATTTTGTTTCAGTAGTGCATAAATCATTGATAAGGTGTGTTTTGTAGGAGATTCTTTATGGCATAGGGACTCGAATGTCGTTAGTGGCCTCAGCATATTCCTTTTATGCGGATGTCCTGACAGGTAATTGTAACACTGCATATAGAAATACCAATCTCTGAAACAATTAAAGCCTTGTTCGGTTAGGGCCGTTCTAGGGAACAGCTGAGTTTCAGTACCTAGGTGGCACATCATCAATTCCCTGTCCGGTTGTGTGTCATTTTTTATCTTTGCTACTAGGCCAGGGGTAAATTCTTTATTAGAGATGAAAGAGGTAAGGGGAGAGTAAGTGGACGAAATGTTGGGGTGCTCTACTAATATCTTTTCCCATATCAACATGGTCTCCTGTACTGTGTGTGCGGCGTATATCTGGGGTGATCTAGTAATTGATGGTGTCCAGCATCTTGTGCCTAAATGCAATGTACCGGCTATGTCATGTTCGAGGCGAACCCAGATTTTAAAGTCAAAGTTAGTATACCAGTCCACTATTCTCTGTAAGTGTGTGGCCTTCCAATATGCGACGAGGTCAGGTACCCCCATTCCCCCGTTATCTAGTGTCTGATACATGTCTTTCCTATTGATCCGAGCGTGTCGTTTGTTCCATATAAATTCAAATATTTTAGTTTGCAGGGACGTAAGAAAAGTGCGTGGAAGGGCTATGGGTAGTGTCTGTATAATATATAATATTTTTGGTAGAATACTCATCTTAATGGCACTGATCCTGCCTATCCAGGATAGAGGTTTTCTACGCCAGGAAGACAGGGTGGATACTATTGATGATTGAAGTGGTAGGAAATTTGTCTCGAATATTTGGGTAATCTTTGGGGTTAAAAATATCCCTAGATATTTCAGTTTGCTTTTTTGCCACTTAAATGTACATATACGTGAGATAGGTATTAAATCCCCTTCTGGTATGTTTATGTTTAGGATTTCTGATTTATTCTGATTGATAAGAAAGTTTGAAATCTTTCCAAATGCATCTAGCTGTTTCAATAATTCTGGTATAGATTGTCTGGGGTTCGTCAAGAAAAAAAGCACGTCATCTGCATATAAAAGCATCTTATGTTGATGTCCCTTAACCTCAACTCCCTCAATGTCTACCGTGTTTCTAACCTTAAGTGCAAGCATTTCTATTACGCAGGCAAACAAGAGCGGGGACAGCGGGCATCCCTGCCTAGTTCCATTAGATATCACAAATGGGGCTGATAGAGATCCGTTTACCCGGATTCTAGCTGTCGGACAGTGGTACATTGCAAATACCCTATCTACAAATGTCTCGCCAAGGCCCATTCTCATAAGGACCACCCGGAGGAACTGCCAGTTGACCCGGTCGAACGCCTTTTCAGCATCTGTGGATATTACCACAGTTGGGACACCACGATTATTAACATAATCTATCAAATTAAGGGCTCGTACAGTGTTGTCTTTGGCTTCCCTTGTGGGAACGAAGCCCACTTGGTCAGCTGGATTAAATTTGGGAGTAAGGCGTTCAACCGGGTCGCCAGCAGCTTGGCATATATTTTCACGTCGGTGTTCAATAGTGATATCGGTCTATAGTTTTCGACTCTTAAGTGGTCTTTACCTTCCTTTGGGATTAGTGTTATGTGTGCAGCGAGGGAATTGTTAAGGAATGGTTCTTTACCGGAAATGGAGTTAAAGAGGGTCAGCATGTGTGGAGCTAGAATCTTACTGTATTTTTTATAATAGTAGTTAGTGAAGCCGTCTGGGCCAGGGGTTTTTCCGGTCGGTAGGTCTTTTATGGCCAGTAGGAGTTCTCTCATATTGAAAGGGGAATTAAGGGATTCTTTTTGTTCCTGGGTGATCTGTGGTATGTCAAAGTCCTTGAGGAAAGATTCTATGAGGCTAATATTAGTTGCGTCAGTAGGGGGAACAGTTGGTAAATTGTAGAGGGACTCATAGTATGTGCGAAATGTCTCTGATATGCTAGAGGTAGAGTATACCATGCCTTTCCCTGGTCTACTGATAGACATAATATATGAGCGGTGAGTCCGTCGTTTCAATTTGCGTGCTAACAATCTACTACATCTATTGTCGCTGTCATAATAAGTTTGTTGTAGTTTGAGTGCAAGTAGTTTGCAATCTCTGTCTAAAAGGGTGCCAACTATTTCCCTCTGCGTCTGTAAATCCTTTTTCAATGTCGTGTCTGTCGGTGTTTTTTTAAGTTTCTCCTCAGTCAAGGTAATGTTATTCAGTGCGGTCTGTAGTGCGGTGCACTGTTGTTTATGATTATGGGACTGTATACTGATAAGATCCCCTCTAAGTGTGCTTTTATGTGCTTCCCATATAAGTCTAAAATCATCTATGGATGCTACATTTAGTTGAAAGTATTCTTGCAGACGATTCTCTATTTTTTCTTGGTACAGTGGGTGGTCTAATAAATTATTGTCTAATTTCCAAAGAAATGTGGAGTGTGGGGCTGAGGGCCATTCAATAGAACAGGTCACCATAGAGTGATCCGTCCAGCCTGTGGGGATTATCGCTGACCTTATTGCCATGGACAAGCAGGACACGTCTAAAAGGATGTAGTCTATGCGGGAACATCGGGAGTGTGGAAAGGAGAAGAAGGTATATTGGCGGTCTACCGGGTGATGTATCCTCCAGGTGTCGTGTACTGCTAGGTCTCTAATATGTTGTTTGATTCTATAAAGAACCCGGTTTGGTGTTGAGGAGAGCCCAGTTGATGTGTCTAATGCTGTGTTGAGAGAGACATTAAGATCCCCTCCTAGTATCAGTAGACCCCTTTTAATCTCAAGTATGGCATCTGAAAGGCGTTTGAAAAAGATATCCTGCTGGGTGTTAGGGGCATATACACAGGCCATTGTGACTATTGTGTTATAGAGTTTGCCAGTCAAGATTAAATATCTGCCCTCTCGATCTCGTGTTAAGCTAAATAGAGTAAAGGGTATACCTCGTTTAATTAAGATTCCCACCCCATTGGTTTTACTATGGTTCGATGCAAAGTATGCCTCTCCAAACTTGTAACTAAATGTTTTGGGTTCTTTCTTGTGAAGGAAGTGGGTTTCCTGCAGCATTATGATATCCCCCTTGTTATCTTTAAAATCCTTAATAGCTATACTTCTTTTGTTTGGGGAATTAAGGCCCTTAGCATTAACTGTTATGATGTGCAGCTGTGCGTTATTGGGAGCCATTATATGTCAGTATGATCACGATCTGTCGCTTGGTAGTGGTGCTAGTGTCCACCTGTTGATAATGGGGAGTAGGTGTTAGAGTGAGGAGCCATACCATATAAATCAATATACAGGTATTAGAAGGGGTATGTGTGATTATGTAAGCACAATGTGTAAAACAAAAACAAACATCAAGGATAACAACAACAAAAACAAAAGTTAACGAGTAAACATTAGAACATGTGAACACATCGCCGGAGCGGCTGAGGGATAGTCCCTCCAGCAAAACAGTTATCCTAATAGGATGTGGGGTCAGCCGGGTACTTAGGCCCAGGCAGAAGTGGAATTATTTAACATCCATTGAAAGGATGATATAAGTGGGTAAAAGTAACATGGTTCATATATTTTTGCACAATAGGAGTGGCCTGGTTATGACAGGTTAAAACTATCCATATATAACGTAATTACTTCGTATAGTCACTAGAATTGTCTTTGTGGGCGGTTCAAGCAAATGAGTGCCTGTAGTTAAAATAAACAACAACAGATAATAAAGGCATGACAAGTGATTTTTACACCAATCTCACCCAACCATGGATCTTGGGAGACAATTAAGTCCTTCAATAATACATCATAAGTTCAGTCTGTCTTTCCTCTTCTTATTAGCAACTTTGTGCCATTGTGTCCCTGCCAAGGGATGTGATGATGAAGCTGTGTTGTCAGGAGACTTCTCAGATAGTTGAGGCGGCTGGATTGATAGGCCCAAGCCCTTTGAGAAAGACTCCAGGTCTTGAGGCCCTCTGTAGGTGTGAATCTGGCCTTCCTTAGATACCATTAAACTAAAGGGAAACCCCCAACGATACTTGATATCATTCTCTTGTAGTGCAGTGGTGATAAATCGGACGTCTCTTCTACGTTGTAAAGTGCTTGGGCATAGGTCTGGGTAAATTTGTAGGGCATGATCCAGATACATTATTTTCCTCAGTTGTCTCGATTTGGACCAGATTTCCTCTCTGTCAGTGAATCTCAAAAATTTAAGGATAACATCCCTAGGGGGTGCACCAGTTGGTGGAGGTGGGCGCAGAGCCCGATGTACTCTTTCCAGTTCCATATCAGGTATATCTGGGTCCCCCATCAGATGGTGAAAGAGGTTCTGCATATATTCTCTAAGTTCAGAGCTTTTTATTGACTCTGGTATACCCCTTACTCTTAAGTTAGACCGCCGACTGCGGTTTTCGAGATCCTCAATTCTTTCTTGCATTGTTTCTATTTGTGAGGATTGAACATTGGCATGTGTTTCTAGGCTCCCCACCATTTCAGAGATGGTAGTTTGCGTGTCTTCTACTTCCTCTACTCTGCACCCTAAGGCGTTTATGTCAGTTCTCATGGAGGTAAGCTCTTTAGTTATTAATGCCTTTAGGGAGGCAAAGTCCTCTTTTGATGGCAGGTTAGCAATGTCTTGTTTTAGTTGTGTAATATAAGAGGTAGCTATCTGTAATTCTGCAGCGCTTGATAAATCATGAGGAGTCTCATTAGTATTTGCAGTCTGATGTGCAGGGTTGGTTGCTGTGTCTGGCAGTTGAAAGAATGTGCTCACAGAGACTGGCACATTGGTCTGGCTTTTCGGGAGCTTCTCTCCTTTATTCAAGCGTTTAGTCGTCATGTTTTGCTTAAGTACTGGAGAGTGTTCAGTTGACCTGTATGCCCTTTCCCAGGATTATTGTTTGGAGGAGTAGATAATAACCATTCAAGTTGTTAGTGATGCCCCATTGAAAGTTTACGGTCAGATGTGGTGTACATTTGTGATGGTTTACTGAGAGCAGGGTGTGCACTCCACACCCTGTTACGTTATTGCTATTCAGGGTCTTATATCTTCGGGTCAGTGCTTTATGCCCTCCTCTCCTATCATAGTGAGGCCCATTTAATCAGGCATGCATTCGAGGTAACTTTTAAGTTTATGGGCGTTATACTTCTTTTTCTGACGGTGCTAATATGTAACATTAGATGGCCCTTTGTCCCGCTGTGCGGTCGTTATGTGTTGCGTTTCATTTGGTTCAGCTTACCTCCATATATGAGCTGAGTCTGAGATGGGCTCCGGTATCTGTGTCCGCATGGCTCGCACACGGCCCTTTCCAATATGGCGGCGGACGTTTTTCCTTTGCGGCTAAATAACAGTCCGTTTTTAGCTTAGTCGCTTGTCAAATTGCCTTCATGTCATAGCGGTTAGTGTCCCCACATATTTAGGCGCCTGTGTACCACTTTGTAGAGCGATTCTTGCAGGTATATAGTCCTGGGTCTTTTTCCCCAGCACGGAGCTGATTCACACTGCGGCCATTTGCCTGCACGGCCGGACTCCGCCCCCCCAGAGACGATTATTTTGCATTCTCTTTCTTTACTATTAAAATGCAGTTATTCAAAGTATAGATAAAAATACAACAAACTGTCAAATTTAAAAAAGTAGACAGTAAAAACAATAATAAATCAGTGACCAATCAGGATAGAGAACTGATTAAACTAAAACCACATAACCAATCAGATTGCTAATAAGAGCTATAAACTGTCCAAAATACAATAATACATACTCTTTCTTTGATACTGAAGAAGGAAACAAAAAGTCCATCATGAAGAAATAACTCCAAACGAACAGGAAACCGATAACCATGAAGAGTAGAAGCTTGAAGAGAAGAATCAGCCATGATGAAAAATCCAACTTGTCTGGAAGGATAGAAAAACAACTGGGAAACTGATGAAGATGTGGAAGACTTGATTGAAGATCTGTCTTTTCCAGGAGATATGAAGGAACAAAGCCACTTAGGAGAATATCCTTATTATTGGTTGGTAACTGAAATAAATATACAATTCATGTTAATAATATAATAAAACAAATCAAGGGTGGGCAATAATTATAAAACAGAGGAGGGAAAATAATCATCTCTGTGTCTTTAATAAAATCTAGATTACAGGGAGTGCAGAATTATTAGGCAAGTTGTATTTTTGAGGATTAATTTTATTATTGAACAACAACCATGTTCTCAATGAACCCAAAAAACTCATTAATATCAAAGCTGAATAGTTTTGGAAGTAGTTTTTAGTTTGTTTTTAGTTATAGCTATTTTAGGGGGATATCTGTGTGTGCAGGTGACTATTACTGTGCATAATTATTAGGCAACTTAACAAAAAACAAATATATACCCATTTTAATTATTTATTTTTACCAGTGAAACCAATATAACATCTCAACATTCACAAATATACATTTCTGACATTCAAAAACAAAACAAAAACAAATCAGTGACCAATATAGCCACCTTTCTTTGCAAGGACACTCAAAAGCCTGCCATCCATGGATTCTGTCAGTGTTTTGATCTGTTCACCATCAACATTGCGTGCAGCAGCAACCACAGCCTCCCAGACACTGTTCAGAGAGGTGTAGTGTTTTCCCTCCTTGTAAATCTCACATTTGATGATGGACCACAGGTTCTCAATGGGGTTCTGATCAGGTGAACAAGGAGGCCATGTCATTAGATTTTCTTCTTTTATACCCTTTCTTGCCAGCCACGCTGTGGAGTACTTGGACGCGTGTGATGGAGCATTGTCCTGCATGAAAATCATGTTTATCTTGAAGGATGCAGACTTCTTCCTGTACCACTGCTTGAAGAAGGTGTCTTCCAGAAACTGGCAGTAGGACTGGGAGTTGAGCTTGACTCCATCCTCAACCCGAAAAGGCCCCACAAGCTCATCTTTGATGATACCAGCCCAAACCAGTACTCCACCTCCACCTTGCTGGCGTCTGAGTCGGACTGGAGCTCTCTGCCCTTTACCAATCCAGCCACGGGCCCATCCATCTGGCCCATCAAGACTCACTCTCATTTCATCAGTCCATAAAACCTTAGAAAAATCAGTCTTGAGATATTTCTTGGCCCAGTCTTGACGTTTCAGCTTGTGTGTCTTGTTCAGTGGTGGTCGTCTTTCAGCCTTTCTTACCTTGGCCATGTCTCTGAGTATTGCACACCTTGTGCTTTTGGGCACTCCAGTGATGTTGCAGCTCTGAAATATGGCCAAACTGGTGGCAAGTGGCATCTTGGCAGCTGCACGCTTGACTTTTCTCAGTTCATGGGCAGTTATTTTGCGCCTTGGTTTTTCCACACGCTTCTTGCGACCCTGTTGACTATTTTGAATGAAACGCTTGATTGTTCGATGATCACGCTTCAGAAGCTTTGCAATTTTAAGAGTGCTGCATCCCTCTGCAAGATATCTCACTATTTTTTACTTTTCTGAGCCTGTCAAGTCCTTCTTTTGACCCATTTTGCCAAAGGAAAGGAAGTTGCCTAATAATTATGCACACCTGATATAGGGTGTTGATGTCATTAGACCACACCCCTTCTCATTACAGAGATGCACATCACCTAATATGCTTAATTGGTAGTAGGCTTTCAAGCCTATACAGCTTGGAGTAAGACAACATGCATAAAGAGGATGATGTGGTCAAAATACTCATTTGCCTAATAATTCTGCACTCCCTGTATACCTTCATAACTTAGGATAATCCCAATTTTATTACAAGACCAGAGACTCATATTTTGCTAGTTTAAAGCAACTAACAAAATAAATTAAGCGAGGCATGTTCAATGGGTTTAAAATAAAATTGTTTAAAAATAGAATCAGAAGACCAGTCAGCTGCATCCAAAATTTGTTGAAGGGTAGCAGCTTTCAAAAATGCTTTAGAAGCGGCTGATCCTCTGACAGAGTGAGCGGAAAAAGAAACATCAATACCAGCTTCACTCATAACCCATTTAACCCACCTGGCTATAGAAATAGAGGAGACAGGATGATGAGGAGGAATAAAAGATAACAAAAGTTGATTAGAGGAAGAAGAACGAAAAGAAGAAGTTCTGCGTTCATACTCTTTGAGACATACAACCACACAAAGAAGAGGTTCCAAAGGTAAATAAGGATAGAAAATAGAAGTAGAAAAGGATTTAATTCTTTTAGAAATAAAGAAAGTAACACCTTCAGGAGTAAAACGTTTAGAATCAAAATCTAAAGCTCTGACATCAGAAACTCTACGAAAAGAAATTAAACATAAAAGAGTAGCTAATTTAGCAGTAAGTTGTTTTAAGGATAAAAATTCATTAGAAGGCCAAGATTTGAAAAGCGAAAAAATAACATCCCAAAAAGAAGAATATTTAGGAGTTTGGGGGTCTTTTAAGTTTAATTGCTTTCATTAATTTACAAATTAAAGGGTGTTGACCTACAGGGAAATTATTAATAAAAGAATGTTTAGCTGAAATTGCAGATCTAGAAACATTAATGGTTCTGTAAGCTAATCCTAATTCAAAAAGAGAAGTAAGGAAATTAACAATAAAACTTATATCCACTGAAAGGGGATCCAAACTTCTTTCCAAGCACCAGCTAGACCATCTGGTCCATGCGGAAAAATAGCATTTTTTGATCCCGGGGGCCAAAGAGTCCCTAAGTAGTTCTTGAGCTTGTTGTGATAAACCTTCGAAAGAAGAAGATTGCCCGAAATTGACCAAGCTATAAGACGAAGAGATCCTTGAATGATAAGATCGTGAGGATGACCTTCTGGATCTGACAACAGAAGAGGAAAGACAGGAAGAAGAAGAGGATGGTTGACAGACAATTCTAGAAGAGATGGGTACCAAGGTTGAGATGGCCAAAGAGGAGTGATGAGAAGAATTGAAAGAAGATCTCGACGGACTATTGAAATGACTCTCTGAATCATTGAGAAAGGAGGAAACGCATAGGCTGTCTGAAGAGGCCAAGGATGGAGAAATGCATCGATCGCTAAAGCCTCCGGATCTGGACGCCAACTGAAATAAGGACGAATCTGATGATTCAGTCTCGAAGCGAACAGATCCATCGAAAAGGGACCCCTGAGAGATTGAAGCAAATGAAAAACTTGATGATGAAGTTTCCAATCGCTGGAATCTGTCAGATATCGAGATCCCCAATCCGCCGCGACGTTGGATAATCCTGGAATATATTCCGCTTTGACAGAAATATTTCTGTCCAAGCAAAGATGAATGAATTCTTTCGTAATAATCGACAAATCTCTTGATTTTGTACCACCTAGACGATTCAAATAACGAACTGCAGAAATATTGTCCATTCTGAGTAAAATGGACACAGGCAAAGAATCTTTTACAAAACTTTTGACTGCAAAAGAGCCTGCCAAAAGTTCTAAGCAGTTGATGTGAAAACGTTTTTCCTCTGAAGACCATTTTCCTCCTGTTATTGAAGGACCGCAACGAGCTCCCCAACCCGAAAGACTGGCATCGGATTCTATAATTACATCCGGAGATTTCCCAAAAATGGCTCTCCCATTCCAAGCTTCTATATGAAAAAGCCACCATAAAAGTTCCTCTTTGACTTCCGATGAAAGAGGAATGAGATGGGAATAAGAAAAACCTTTCTGAAGGTGAAAAATTTTTAAACGTTGAAGTTCCCTGTAATGAAGAGGAGCAGGGAAAATAGCCTGAATAGAGGATGAGAGTAACCCAACTATTCTGGATATAGTCCTGATGGGAACTAAAGATAAAGAAAGAGTTTTTGAAATCTCTTTCTTGATATTCACAATTTTTTCTCTGGGAAGGCTTAAAGTAGATTTCACTGTATCTATTTGAAAACCCAAAAAGGTTAGAGATTTGGTTGGAGAAAGAACAGATTTCTCTTTGTTGACTAAGAAGACTAAGAAACCCAAATTTTCTAAAATATAGATAGTAAGATTGAGTTGAGAGCTCAAAACGGCAGAATTTTGATTCATAATCAAAATATCGTCTAAATAAATAATAAGGCGAACACCTCGAAGACGAAGCCAAGTAATTATAGGTTTCATTAATTTGGTGAAAATCCAAGGGGCTGAAGATAAACCAAAAGGCATGCAAGTGAATCTCCAAATTTTTCCTTCCCAATTGAAGGAAAGAAATTTCCTGTGATCTAGAGCAACCGGAACCGTAAGATAGGCATCTGTTAAATCTAATCTGACTAAGAAATCGTTGTCTAGAAGACAATCTCTGAGAAGATGAATACCTTCCATTTTGAAATGTTGATAAACCACGAAGGCATTTAGAGATCTTAAATTTATAACGGGGCGAAATTGACCATTTTTCTTTTTTACTAAGAAAAGATTGCTGAAAAAACAATTTTGAAGATCTGATACAGGTTCTATTGCTTGTTTTTCTACTAGATTTAAAATTTCGTTTTGAACCAAAATTTTGTCTGAAACAGAAAATTTTATTGGAAATGGAAGAGATTTTTGAACTGGAGGAGAAATAAAATCTATAAAAAGACCTGAAACCGTCTGAAGAACCCATTGATCTGAAGTTATTAAATTCCAATTTTGAGCAAAAAGAGACAATCTGCCTCCTACTAAGTTTTGGAAAGAATTCTGAGAAGGGGAAAAATAAACATTTACCTTGAGATGGGCGAGATCTTTGCCTTGAGCGTTGGAGTCTAGGATTCCAAAATCTTCCTCTGGATGGGAAGAAATTTGAGGAAATTGGATTTTGATATGGTCTTTGAGAATGAAATTGCTGGTTGGTAAATTGAGACCTGTTTGGATATGAGGCACGGCCGGGAAAGCGGCCTCTACCTTTCCCAGCCTGTTCAAAAAAACGTTCCTGATGAAAAATCTTTTTCATTGAAGTACGAACTTTATTCAAATTGGAGAAGGTATTTACATAACTGTTAAGTTCTTTAATAAATGTGTCTCCAAATAAAAGGCCATTAGTATCTGTATGAATTTCATTAATTGCGAAATCACACACTCTGGGGTCGATACGTCTAAGTATGTTCCGTCTGCGTTCGGTATACATAGCAGAGTTGGCGTTACCCAAAAAGCTGAGCATTCTCTGCAGCCATTCTCTGACTATAACAGGATCAAGCAGAGAATTGTCATAAACAGCTTGTTCAGATAAGTCGAATAGCTTTGCCAAAGGACCAATAGTGTCAAGCATCTTGTCTTGACAGATTTTCCAGGCACGGTCCATGCCTTTCTTTAACTTAAAACCTGGAGACCCTATGAATTTTAAAATTTTTGGGTCTACTTCAGGTGTAGTACTAGCGTTGTTAGGAAGAATTGGTCTCGGGCATTCTGCCCTCATCTTATTTCTTGAATCCCTCTTTAAGGGTTGTCTTAACTGATAGTCAATGAATTCTGCAATATCAGATGAAGGGCACCACTCCGCAAATCTAGGGTGGTGCAGATCATCTGCATTAAACCTAGGATTTCCTAGGCAATCAAAAAATTTAACTTTAGAAGAATCCAAATGTTTAGATTTTTTAAAAACTTTTTTGAATTTCTTAATCTTCGGAGAAGCCGAAGAATTATCTGAAGAATTGGAAATAAAATTTTTTGATTTAGTAGAATCTAATGATGAATCAGAATTGACATCTGTATCAGAAATCTCAGAATCTTCAACATTGGCCAAAGCCTCTCCCATTAGTAACCTCTTGGGAGTAGAGGGAAATGCAGGTGTTTTCCTTCCTTTCCTGCCAGGAACGACTGAACCAGAGACAATCTGGCGAGATTTCTGGAGTAATTTTTTACTAGTTTTAATGCCACTAGAAATAGGCCTTTTTCTTTTTAAAGTCTTTTTAGAAGATTTATCAATTAATAAAGAAATCTTTTCAAGCATAGAATTCATTGATGTGTCAATCATCTTTTGAACACTGTCTGAATTAAGAGGGTTCAAATCTGAAGATTGAGACATAAATAAATAAAAATTATTTAAAATAAATATAAATTTAAAAATAATTAATAAAATTTATTGAACAAAAAATCAATCAAAGAATATAACAAAAATTTTATATATATATTGACCCCAAAGAGTGTGACCTAACAAACAATTTTGAATCAAAAGAAAAATAAGCTTATTGAAATAATATCTATAATGGCCAAAAGATGGAGACAAAGTCCATCAAAAGAACGAGTATAAAGAAACTGAGCAAATATTGACAATTTAGGAGCTGCGCTTTTCAGTAACGCAACAAAGTAGCAACTATCCGACATGTAAACAGCTGATTGTCGGAAGGAAGCGGGAGATGGAAATGAAACTGCGCAATAGGAGAAAGCTGCGCATGCGCACTGAGACCGACAGAGGCAAGATGGACGTCGGAACAGTGCTGCATAACCGATTACAAGCAAAGGATGCTTTGTAATCGGTTTATATAAAAGGTAATGAAAACCGGAGTCAGAGGTTTAAATAAATAAGAAACAAGGGGAATATTAATATAACCAACGAAAAAAGATAGAAATAAACAGAACTAATAACAAAATATTGATAAAAATAGATATACAGCAATAAAAAACAAACGAACAAAATAAAAACTTTATTATGAATAAAATTTTATGATACTTATCTCTCAGATGCAGTAAAAGAAAGAGGATGTATTATTGTATTTTGGACAGTTTATAGCTCTTATTAGCAATCTGATTGGTTATGTGGTTTTAGTCTAATCAGTTCTCTATCCTGATTGGTCACTGATTTATTATTGTTTTTACTGTCTACTTTTTAAATTTGACAGTTTGTTGTATTTTTATCTATACTTTGAATAACTGCATTTTAATAGTAAAGAAAGAGAATGCAAAATATGAGTCTGTGGTCTTGTAATAAAATCCTAAACCTAATGTAGGATAACCAATTAGTGCTTCTCACCATAACCAAACAAATAAACCCTAAAGTAAATCAGAAACAAGCAATATCTGGGCCTAGTCAGATCTTCTTAGCCACTCACAAAATTATACCGCGATCTCTCTCTACGCGGTTAGATATTAGATAGGCAAGAAAAATGTTAGTGAGTTGCGCTAATTAAAGCTGAGGGTTCCAGGTATATAACATCTATCCTAAATAACATATATAAAGTATGAATTAGGTTTTAAAAAAATAATAATAATTTATTAGCACGAAGTATAGATAGTATATAGTACAATTCAAACAACTTAAAAAATAAATAAATAAAAGTACAAAAATAATGCTAGTTGTGGCCACAACTTAAAATTCTAAATTCTAAAAAGTATATCTGTTATATTCTCAATACGTAATGATACAGGTGAATCTGTGACATACACCGGATATACCTAATATAAAACAAATCATGTATCTCTTTCAGAAGTAGTATCAATTGATTCTTAGTATGAGTGTTAACACAGTATCAATTCAATCTCAGTATGTATATAAACACAATATCACAGTAGCAATTACTTCAACAGAATATGAAAACCTTAAAAATATTCCACATATTGTTTGAACATAACGAATGAAACTTAGTAGGTTATTTACTTTGTGCTTGAGATGATTATCAAGAGTCTTAAAAAGGTTAAAAAAGCGTATTTCCGGAGCTCCGTATACCTCATATAATATTTAATTTGCAATCTTCATGTGTTTCCAAACAAGAAGTGTCTCTACTGTTAAAGGGACAGTATAGTCAAAATTAAACTTTCAAGATTCGGATAGGGCATGCAATTGTAAACAACTTTCCAATTTACTTTTATCATAAAATTTGCTGTGTTCCCTTAGTGGTATTTTTGAAAAGCTAAACCTAGGTAGCCTCAAACTGATTTCTAAACTGTTGAAAACCGCCTCCTAGCTCAGAGCATTTTGAAAGTTTTTCACAGTTAGACAGTACTAGTTCATGTGTGTCATATAGATAACATTGTGCTCACTCCCGTGGAGTTATCTAGGAGTCTGCACTGGATGTCTAAACTGTATGTCTGTCAAAAGCACTGAGATAAGGGGGCAATCTGCAAAGGCTTAGATACAAGGTAATCACAGAGGTAAAAAGTATATTCATATAAACATGTTGGTTATGCTAAACTAGGAAATGGGTAATAAAGGGATTATCTATCTTTTTAAACAATAAAAATTCTGGTGTAGACTGTCCCTTTAACTGTCTCCAAAAAAAATTAGCGTCTCTATTTAGGCAGATATTTATATAAATCAGAAAATATATCTCCTATTCACAGTATTATCACATATAGTGATACGATGTGCATAAAAAAATGAGTGGTCCACCGTGTGAAATGGTTTGTAGAAAACAGGTGTTTTACTCCGTATAAAAGGTTGTTCCTTTAAGAGTGTCGGCAAAGGTGTTTATGGTGAATTTACTGACCGGTCAGGTGTTGAATTTCAGGACATCTGATTTAGGCCATAAGCTGTCACCGTGTTTTTCGCTGTGTGGCAGACTTACCTGGCTGTATTTTTCTCTCTCCTCGTACTGAGTTTTTGTTCTTGGCGGGATACTTACAGCCTCTTCACTGCCTCGTCTCACAGTCGGGTTATCTGACCTGAATATAGCCAATCAGGGAACCGTATAATCAGACGCTTCTTTGTTTATCCTTCGTTAGACACCGGCTTTCAGTGTAAATGCTCCTTAGCTGTAAATAGTGTCCACAAGTCAAGCTTCTACGCATTTCGGCATTGGTTTGCCTTTATCAAGATGGCTTGTGGGAACAAATATCGTCTTATTTATACACAGGCAATTTCCGTATGATCATGTCGTCTTCTTAAAGTGATATTCACTTCCTTCAGCAGACACTTTCATTTCCATTCAGAAAGTTACTAGTCAAACTCTTATAATATAATTCAAGAGGTATGCATAGAAATATGAGACTCTTATTAGAAAACTTATATTCAATTCAATCTTGGAGAGAAATGAGAATTGTTTAAAAATATATATTTCAAGTTTACACATATTTAACCTAATGGTAATTTGTATATATACATCTTTATAGATTATTAGCATACTTCAATAGTTAAGTAAACACCAAAATTAAAAAAGAAGAAATTAAAATGTATAATAAAGGTATAAAAATAAGTTATCATATTTATAGTAAAAAAATGATTTTCTACAAAATAATAAAAGATAATGAAACAGTATTAATTTATATATATTTAGTTCTTAGGGTATGACTTATTCCCTCTCTATTTACATAATTATAGTCATGAAGTGACTCCTGGTAATAAATGGTTGGGTTATGTACAAAGTTACACATAGGTCCACTATATTTCTTTTCCTGTATGATAGGGTAATGTATATGTAAGGGACCTGTGTCTCTCTAATTAGTTTAATCATATACTAAATTCTACCTAGTATTATTGATTTCTATATCATATCATAACTAATCCTTTATAGAAGCGAACAAAAGAGAGAGAAAAAGAAGACTTTGCATCAAATTCATATATCTTGTGCTAGATGTTATTATTATATTCAAGGTCTAAGACTCAGATGACAAAGCATATTATGTATTAGATAATGTAATAACTATGCTTACAGGTAGTATTGGAGAGATATCTTCTCATTTTTAGTTAAAAGGGTTCAAGTCTAGTTCTGCATTATTTTTAGTTAAAAGGGTTCAAGTCTAGTTCTGCATTAAGACCCCCCCCGGGGTTAGTGTTGCAAAGTTAACAATAAGCTCAGCTTCAGTATGTAATAATTTTTGTGTGATATTACCACCCCTCTTTGTGGTTATCTTTTTAACCACCCAATATAACAGTCCTTTAGTGTTTTGATCATGCACTTCTTTGAAGTGTAGGGATAATAGATGATCTTTGAATCCTTTTTCTATATTATTAAGATGTTGTCTAATTCTGTCTCTTAGTGGTTGTCCTGTTTTTCCCAAATATTGTCTTTTGCATGGACACTGTATGATATATACTATATTTGAGTCTGTACATTTAATAACATCCCTTTTTTCAACTTGAAATCTGAACCCGTTGCTTCTACAGTTTTACATCTACAGGTGGCCCTCGTTTTACAACAGTTCAATTTACACCGTTTCAGAATAACAACCTTTTTTTTTATTATTTTAAAAAAAAATTATTGAGGAAAAAAATAGGTAGATAAATGTGTACAAGATCTATAAAGATGACAATACAACAATCATTTGATATACATGAAAAGTGCTAGTCCTCATTTTTCTACCCCTAAAAATGCTGGTGCAGGCCACTCTTGGACCTTATCTGCCAACTTTATAAATGGCCAGGGGTTTAAATTGAGCTTAAGTAACACAAAAGAAGAAAACAGAAAAAACAAAAACAAATAAAGGACAAATTGCATCTGAGGTTACATATGAAAAGAAAAAATATAACATATTTTGATGATGTAGATGCTTAAACCAGAGCTGATCACCTTATCTTCACCAAACTCGCACTTTAACATTTATTTGCCATTTGTTGCATCTTAAGATCCAAGCATAGGCGGTAAAGGACCATATCTATTCCTCCCTTATCATATTACTTTGCATGCTTTATACTCATTTTACTTATACTTTCCATGGGGAGAATTATGTGCTGCCTCTGAGTCCAAGTTCCAAGTGGTATTTCTTATTAGACCATAACTATTCAATGGTTGTCCCAAAATGCACTGTCCCTGTTTGGCTCCATTCCTTACATATATATTATTTGTTACTGAGAACCCAGGTGCACCCCCGGCCGCGGGCCGCAAAAGGATCCCAGCTGAGCCTTATCGCATCACTGCGGAGCCAAAGCTTTGTGCTGCATTTATGTTCCTTCTGTAACTATTAAAGTCCCAGTGAGGGGCCCCCCTATCCCCCACAAAGAGCCATCAAGGGTGCACAAAAATATTACATACATTGCAGTACCTCCCAGAAGACAACAATAGGAGTGTTATATCAAGATACATTTGGTCCATTTTCTGTGGAGGTCAACTTTAACGACATCTATCATATAACATAAATCTAGCATGCAACCTAATGCCTACAAAACCATTCGCGATAATTATTTTATAACAGAGACACATAAGCATAAAAAACAGAGGGTAAATTAACACTAACTTTAACATTTTCTTTTAAACATTGCTTACCCGACCCCAACCAATGGTCATGAGAAATCTAGCCACCTTCGTATTGTGATAGTGGAGATATATTGACACTAGTGTACACCATTCTAGTGAGCAGTGGGGTGCCAGCACAACTATTCACCTGAGCAGCGTAATACATTTCTGGATGTATTCTCGGAACCGTCTCTGCGTATAGGTCCGACATAATGCTAGGCAGCTTGCCAAGTGTTCCTTCACAGAGTGCGGGGTCCGGAGCACCACCTGGGTTTTTTGTTGGGAGCAAGTTACCAGGTATGATTAATCCCGTTGTCTCAAAGCGTCCTTGCTTCTGTTGCTGGGGAGAGCTGGGTCCTTGCTCATCCCTGTAATCCCGCAGCATGGTGGTGTCGATGATTGTCTGCTGGCTTTAACGAAAAGTGGACTCCATTTTGGATAGGCACCCAAAATTTTCCCGCCACATAGATTCCGATATCAGCCATAAAAGTTCACTTCCATCTCTAGTTCCAAGTCCGATCACAGGTGTCCCATGCTTGTTGTTGACTTGCGGTTGTGCAGGCATCAATATAATCTTATTATAGTAAGTAGCATTCCCCTTCATAGATGTATAGATTAGGTCAGATTCACCATGCTGCTGGGCCGTTTCAGCCTCCTGTACTATAGTCGGCAGATCCGGTAGTGCTACATGGCCAGTTCCTTTTGCTCTGTCGATGAGAAGCAGTAATTCTTGCTCGGAGGGAGCTTTGTCGATCAAAGCCTGTAGCATGGCTTCTAGTTTGGCAAAACAATCATCCGCCATATTACAAGGCTCCCTGTTCTTCATTATGGTATTTTTGTGACTAGTATCTCTTGAATGCCGGTATGCCGTTTGGTATTAAATGCTTTCTTCATAAGATAAAAAAGGGTTGTGAGGAGTTGAGAAAGAAGCTTTTGCTATAATAGGTGACCAACTCCAGTAAATCACCCCGGAGACCCAGGGGGGGAGCGCTACCTGCAAGTTTGCTGCCACTACAGGCCTCTTTTGTCCGGTTTCAGCCCCGGGGTCATAGACACAGCAGGCTATAGCAGATAAATTACTATTTCACTCTCTTTGCATGTGAATGCTGTAAGTTCAGACCTATAATCGGCGGATTATTGTCATATCACCCGGAGCTCATGAAACATGCGACTGCTCAGAGCGGCTGCTTGGACACGCCCCTCAGAATAACAACCTTTTTTTCCAGTCATGTGACTACTATTGAAAAGCATTGAGAAGCAGTGCATTTATTAAAATAGCCAGTAGGTGGCGCTGTCCACTTGTGTTGCAGCAAAGCCAAGCAAGCTGAAATTAATCAGTTTAACCAGACCTGAGCTATCGAGCAGATTTCAAAGGAACAATATCTTCCTGTCTATAAATCAGTCCAGATTGGAATGCATAGAAATATCTGTTTGCAGAAAAATGCAAGTGAAGTCTGTGTTGTGTGATTATTTTATTAGGTTTATAATGCTGTTTAGCAAATGTTTTTGTTCATTTAACTTAGTTTAATTATACATTCTGTGTTGTGTGATTATTTTATTAGGTTTATAATGCTGTTTAGCATTTAAAGTCTTAATGTCAAAGCTTTAAAAATAATGTATTAGGTGTTACTTATGCCAATTTTGAGAGGGGCCTGGAACCTATCTCCCTCACTTCCCATTGACTTACATTATAAACTGGGTTTCAATTTACAACGGTTTCGATTTACAACCATTCCTTCTGGAACCTAACCCCGGCATAAACTGAGGGTTACCTGTATTACTGAATTTACATGCTTTGCATTTATGGCAGGGGTAAAAACCTTCCAATTTATTTCCTTGTACATCTTTATTTGTCTTACCCCCCTTTTTATTAAATTCGCTAGGGGCTAAAATAGATTTCAAGTTCCTTGACTTACGATATATAATATTGGGTTTTGATTGAGTTATATCACAAAGATAAGGATCTTTTTGCATAAAATGCCAGTGTTTATGTAATTTTTTTTTTATAAATCTGAAGTCTGAGTTACATTGCGTAATAAATGTAGTGTCATAATTTTAAACAACTTTCCAATTTACTTCCATTAAAAAAAATGTGCACAGTCTTTTATATTTACACTTTTTGAGTCACCAGATCCTACTGAGCATGTGCAAGAATTCACAGACTACACGTATATGCATTTGTGATTGGCTGATTGCTATCACATGGTACAAGGGGAGTGGAAATATACATAACTTTGAAATTTGTTATAAAAAAATCTACTACTCAATTGAAGTTAGACTAAGTGCTATTGCATTGTCTTGTTATCTTGCATTTGTTGATTATGTAAATCTAATGTGTTGACTGGTCCTTTAAGTGTTGTGGCCTGTGTAAGAAAGTCATTAATGTCAGAACAGGTTTTTCTTGATCTCAGAAATTGGCCTTTAGGCAGATTGAGTTTCCATTGGTCATAATGGCAACTGTTAAAATGAATATAGTTGTTGGAGTCTACTTGTTTGAAAAAAGTTTTCATCCTAATTTCATTATTTAATATTTCTACTGTTATATATAAGTAATTTATATGTTTTGTACTATATTCATAAGTGAAGGAAAGACCCCAAGAATTATTTTTTTAATCCTTCATAAATATATTCAACAGTTCCTCACCCCCAGCCCAAATAAAAACATATCATCAATGTACCGTTTGAAGAGTACAAGGTTTGCACTCCAAGGGGTGTCTTAAATCAGTTCTTCCTCAAATCTCCCCATAAACAAATTCGTGTAACTCGGCACAGACCTCGTACCCATCGCGGTCCCTTTCTTTTGTAGGAAAAATTCCACATTAAAGCTAAAGTAATTATTTGTCTATTAACACAAAAAAGAGTAATTTGCGCTATATGTGAGTGAACCGTACTATATAAAATGTATATGCATATACAAATATCCAGACACAAATGATGTCTGTATATATAAACAGATTAATATAAAATAAAAAACAACCTAAATTCTGGCTATATCTAACTCTTATTGGACTGTATATAGTGAAATGCTTAACCTGATATATATTATTGTATACAGAAAAAAAGAGGTTGACACTACAGATTGGGATCAATACAGTATATAATTTGCCTATATGTGTAAATCATTAACACATTTACTGACTATATTTCACAGTACCTCCTGTTATTCAAATGTATATTGAATAAAAGTTCAACAGAAAATGTCCCAAATGAAAATTATCAGATGCTGACTGATGTAGGAAAAAGTCCCTTTAAATGTCCCGTATTTTCAAACACAAGTACTTCCTTGTGCTGCTCCAATCAAACGAGGTGAATCCCAACCTCAGTTTCAGAGACAATCATATGTGAAAAGAAGAAAAAGAGAGAGCGCACAAAACGACTCAAGTGTAAATTTTATTGGAACAAAAGGCACACAATATATGTTGCACTTACTAGATAAAAACTTTAAAACAGCATTCATTTCTCAGCGTTTGACAGCCTCACACTGCAGCCTAGGATGTCAGTGTCTCCAGATGTTATGTCAAAACCAGCGTTTACCAGGAAAGGAGGACAGCAAATGCTTGAGTTCTGGAAATTGAGAACGGATAGTTTGTGTCTTACCGCCCTTGGCTTTTAAAGGGCTTAGAACCAATCAGCGGTGGTGGGTGTGTTGGCTGTAACGAATCACACAAGCTTCAAATGTATATGCGTGTCATCAAGGTTTAAGAGCCAATCAAAGTTCGTGGGTGTGTTTGTCATATACGATCGTAAGCCACAGAGGCATAATACATATTTCAAATGTTCGTGATGACAGCAATCTCATTGTTAGTATGTACAAAGATGAATGAATTGAGAACTGCATATATAACTTGATTAGCAAAGGAAAAAATTAATACATATCCGAATATAGACAATTGATACATAACAACATCGCTTTTGTTATTACGATACCAGTGTGCTTATGCTTATACAACATTATAAAACATTACATTCAGCTTAAAAATGAAAATGAATGATAGAAAAGGATAAAATACGGATAAAATACGATAAAATTTCTGAGTACATTTTGTTGTATGGACCTCCCATCTATAATGTTATATATTACTAAGTGTAATACTTTTTCTTCTCGAGTTTGGTGCAATACGCTATCATTATTAAACATTATGTAAAATTGGTTGCGTGTTGAAACCGCAATAAAGATATGCTGCTATTATTTGAATGTTTTATATTTGATAACTTATATACACATGATTACATATATAGCATATATGGATATAAATGAAGGAGCCTAGAGCACGATTGCGGCATTTTAATACAATATATGTATCTATGGCGTACAGCTTTGTTATATCCATTACTTATTGATTAAGTTGTTTATCTCAAAATTGGAATTGACTAAAATTGATAATTTAAATAATCACAACTGAACACTAAACATTAAAAACGAGTAAGAAATATACGGTGTAAAATTAATACTAATAAAACTGAATAAAATTAGTCTGATACTTGATGCATTAAATACTGCATAAAATTCATTATGTTACAATAATACAGTTTATGATATGTTAAAAAAACTATTAAAACATAAAATTATCTATCTCTGTAGTTCCCCCTTTCCAGAGGATAATAACATCGTCTATATATCTAGCGTATGATACTATATTATCTGAAAAAGGGTTGTTGTGCCAAATATATGTATTCTCGAAAGCATTTACATAAAAATTTGCATATGATGGGGCAAATGTTGTCCCCATCGCGGTACCTTGTGTCTGCAAATAATATTTATTTTTCACTATAGGTTGAAGATAAAAATCAAGAAAAGGGAAAATGACATGCAGGAGGCTTATAAACTATTAGAGGACCAGGAAACTTATCAAATTTTAGATAGTGATCCAACTGATATTTTTAATAAAGAACTCTATAAAATATTGAATAAAGCAAAAACAGAAGGTATATTAAATGAGAATGAATTTAAATTTATATTCACTACCCAACCCAATATAGAAATCATCTACCATCTTCCGAAAATCCATAAGGATTCTAAAAATCCATCCGGAAGGCCAATAGTGTCCGGGATTGGATCAATTTGTGACAATTTGTCCAAGTATGTTGATTTATATCTTCAACCGATAGTGAAAAATATGAAAGCCTACCTTAAGGATACCACTGAAGTTATTAAAAAATTTGAAGGAAGAATATGGGAAGACGATATGCATTGGTTAACTTGTGATGTAGCTGCACTTTATACCTGTATACCCCATATCAATGGTATAAATAAGATTAAAGAGGAACTTTTAAAATGGACAATTCCAATAGAACACATACATTTCCTAATTGACAGTATGAATTTCATTCTCCATCATAACTATTTTATGTTTCAAAATAAATATTATTTGCAGACACAAGGTACCGCGATGGGGACAACATTTGCCCCATCATATGCAAATCTTTATGTAAATGCTTTCGAGAATACATATATTTGGCACAACAACCCTTTTTCAGATAATATAGTATCATACGCTAGATATATAGACAATGTTATTATCTTCTGGAAAGGGGGAACTACAGAGATAGATAATTTTATGACTTATTTAAAGGGCCATTATATACTCATTTTTTCTTTGCATAAATGTTTTGTAGATGATCTATTTATAAAGCCCATAAAGTTTGTTTTTTTTAAAAATTGTATAATTTTGCTTATTTTTAAATAACTTTGCTCTGATTTTCAGACTCCTAACCAAGCCCCAAAGTTTTATTTGAATACCGTCAGCTACCTACTCCAGCTTGCTCCTGTTTGTGTAAAGGGTCTTTTCATATGCAAAAGAAGGGGGAGGGGGGAGTGTCTTATTTCCCACTTGCAGTGGGCTTTCCAACTGCCTTTTCAACAGAGCTAAACCGAAAGCTTCTAAGTACGTTTTTAAAACATTTTATACTGGATTTTTATATCAGTATCTGTGCATCTTATTCTTTATAGTAGTGTCTATTACATGCAGTTATATGAAAATGAGTGTATACTGTCCCTTTAAATAATAATGATTTTAATCTAACTTTTACGTATTCCCATTCCAAAGAAAAAATCGAATTTTTATATTTAGTACTTTTTTTTTTTTTTTTTTTAAAGTAATTTTTATTAGATTTTTCATATGAAATAAAGAAGTACAACATTAGTACGACCAAAGCGTACTATTTTAGTAAAATGACAAAAGAAATGGATACATAAGAAAACACAGTATATACATTAATGGATCAACTAAACATCTGTAACCTCAATATCTAAAGTAAGGGTATTACATAATTGTTCACTTAAGTCAGAAGTAACTGAAGAAAGGGAAAAAGGGAAAAGGGAAAAGAAAAGAGAAAAAGGGGAGGGTGGAGGGGAGGGGGGGATCATCCATAAAAGAGGAGGGGGGGGGGGTGGAGGGGGGGGTCATCCATGAGAGAGGGGAGGGGGAGGGGGAAGGATAGGGTCTAAGGCCAAGGGAATAAACCTATCATGGACACCAAATAAAACTAGATAGGTGTGGGATGTTGTACCAACATTATTGAGTGAGGGTATAGTAGGCTAAGTCTTAAAGCTAGGGAGCCAAGTCATGTCAAATCTATCTTTCCATTCTGCCCAAATCAGTTCGAAAAAGTCAACTTTACCCTTGGAATAATAGATAGGTTTTTCCATGGTGTAGATATAGGCCATGGTTTGGGTGATGTCAGACCAGGATGGAGGGCTAGTTCTTTTCCAAGCTTTAGCTATATTGAGTTTGATAGCTGAAAATAAATAGATGCTTAAGGGAGCATAGTGCCTAGGGAGTTTGCAGGTACCTATGTGGAGTAAGGCGACTTCTGGTGTATTGGGAAGGGAGATGCCCATAGACATAAGAGTTGAGAAACATTTATTCCAAATGGGCCTCAATTTGGAGCAAGTCCACCAAATGTGTGTCATGTCTCCTACTCTACCGCAATCTCTCCAACAGATAGGAGATGCACCAGAGAAAATTGTAGCTAGTCTAGCAGGCACAAAGTACCATTGTGTGAGCAGTTTGATATAGTTCTCATGCATAGTGACACAGTGAAGAGTTTTATTTGTGAGAAGTAATGTACGGTGCCACTCTTTGGTGGGGGCACTGAACTCGAGTTTCTGTTCCCATTTAGTGATATGAGTAGCTTTGTCTGTAGGGGATGCGCCCTCCATGATGGAATAATGGAAAGATAGTGGCTTACCCAGTCTGAATCCCTGTTGCCATCTGGCTTTCCAGATGGTTGGTGGTCTAGAGAGAGATGATTTAAAGCCCCAGCTAGTCAGAAAGCTGAGGACTCTTATATATTCGAAGCGCATATAGCGCGGGGGGGGGTGCTGAACCGCCAATTTGGGCAAAGGATACAAACGAATCGTGGGAAGATGAGGACCATAGGTCAGCCACCCTCGAGACACCTAGTCTCAGCCACGTTGAGGGGTGGGAGTCAGGGAGACCAGATAATAGGCCAGTTAATGAAGTGATAGGGGATGGGTGGGGGGCCACCTGGGAATAATGTCTCAGGAGTTCCCAAGAGGCTAGGCATTCTCGGACCACCTGATTCTCTATGCCTAAGGTTTTTCGGCAATGTGGAGGGGTCCAGATCAGGTCCCTCAGGGTAAGGTCGAAGGGTAGGGAGGCCTGTTCAATTGACCTCCATTTGCTATCGGAATCTTTTACACCCCATTGGGTAATGTGTGTGAGCATGGCGGCCTCATAGTATCTGAGTATGGACGGGGAGGCCACTCCCCCATGCATTCTGGGGTATTGCAGAAGTCTGTGGGCTACCCGTGGAGGTTTATTTTGCCATATATATTTGGTACAGGCGCCCTGAAACTGAGTGAGTAGGGCTCTAGGTACTCTAATAGGGAGGCAACGCATGATATATGTTAATTTTGGAAGAAAGCTCATTTTAAGGGCTGTTATCCGACCTAGCCAAGATATGGAACGGAAATTCCATTGACTGGACAGAGTGTGCAATTCGGTTAAAAGGGGCTTATAATTATTTAAGATGAGGTTGGGGATGGAGTTAGAGAGTTTAACTCCTAAGTGGGAGACATACGTATTGTTGATAACAAAGTTGTATTTGTCTCGTAGTGAATTAGTGACAGATTCCGGGAAACCCTGTGTGTAGAGTTCGGTTTTGGATTGATTTAGCCTATAAAAGGACAGGCTACTGAATGCATCTAGTGTAGATAGAAGTTTAGGAATCTCACTGAGGGGGTTTGCGGAGAGTATGGTGGTGTCATCTGCGAACAGAGCCACTTTGTGGACCGTTCCATGTAAGATAACTCCAGATATCTCTTTGTCAGCTCTAATGGCAGCAGCGAGCGGTTCAATGGCCAGCGCAAACAGGATGGGCGATAGGGGGCAACCCTGTCGGGTGCCATTTGAGATAGGGAAAGGGGAGGAATGAAATCCTAGGCCCTTAACTGAGGCCGTAGGGGCCGAGTACAAAGCTTGTATTGCTTGGATGATGGAGGTCGGGAAGCGAAAGATCTTTAGAACTTCCCACAGGAAGTCCCATCTGACCCGGTCAAATGCTTTCTCAGCATCGAGAGAAAGCACTGCAATTGGTTTGTTAAGTCTTTTGGCTTCTAGAAGAATATTAAGGAGCCTTCTCGTATTGTCGGGACCTTCTCTTCCAGGGATGAAGCCAACCTGGTCAGGGTTAATAAGTGAGGGGAGGAGTCTTGCTAGTCTATTCGCGAAAATTTTTGCATATATTTTAACATCGGTATTAATCAAAGATATGGGCCTATAGCTAGTGCAGAGTGTTGGGTCTTTGTTGGGCTTGAGAATTGTGGTGATGGAGGCCTCTAGGAACTCTTTTTTGAATTGTCCTTCGCCTCTAGCCAGGTTATAGAATCTGGTCAGGACGGGGACAATCTCCCGGAGGTATGTTTTATAACATATTGCGGTAAAGCCGTCTGGTCCAGGGGCCTTAAGGGACTTCAGATTTTTAATAACGAATTTAATCTCTTGGGGCGTGACCGGGCCATCTAAGCTATCAGCGGAAGCTTCATCTAGTGTAGGTAATCTTAGGGAGCGCAGGAAAGGGCCTATAGCCTCTGATGGGGCTGGGTGGAATGAGGTATCATTTTGGATGTTATATAGTGTTGAGTAATACTTGTTGAACTGTTGACCTATCTGTGACGGGAGTTTGTAGGATTGAGCGTCTTGTTTAATTTCGTGAATGCGAGAGTTACTAGTGCGGTGTCTTAATTTATTCGCTAAGATTGTGTCAGCTTTATTACCTTTAGTGTAGAATAGCTGTTTCAGTTTAAGCAAATTATTTTGGGTTTTGGTATATTCTAGCTTGCATATATGTCTCCTCACATTTCTGATCTCCTCCATGATTTGTATGTTATCTGCTTTATGACTTTGGGATTCAAGATCCCTAAGTTTACGATGGGCTTGAGACAAGGAAAGGCCTGCCTGTTTCCTCAAATGGGCTTGTTTTTGAATAAAGAAACCTCTAGTGGTGGCCTTAAAGGCTCCCCACAGAGTATCTTCCCGGATTCCAGGCGTGTCGTTAATTCGCAGGGTGAAGTTTATCTCTTTCCTAAGCTCCTCTCTAAGGGGGATGTCGGAAAGAAGGGTGTGGGGTAGTCTCCAGTTAGGTCTGGACCTAATGGTGTTCTGCGACTCTATGTCCATTAAAACCATGTCATGGTCTGACCATGGGCACGCACAGATCATTGTGCGAAGAATAGTGTCTAAGGAGTCTGGGTGACAAAACATGTAATCTAATCTAGAGTGTGTGGAGTGGGGTATAGAATAGTGAGTATAGTCTCTGTCCAGAGGATGTTGAGATCTCCAAACATCAAAAAAATTAAATTGTGACATGAGCTCTCGGAATCTACGACTAACGGTCTCTGGGCAAGAGGGACTTTTTTTAGGTAGTTTTGTTTGTCTGTCAAGGCCGCCATCCCACACCATGTTCAGGTCACCCGCCACTATCACCCTGCCCTGTCTCACTAGGTCCACTTTATGTAAGATTTTCTTCAGATATCTGGGCTGGAGGGTATTAGGTAAATATACAGATACTAAGGTGTAAGTGACATGGTCAAGGTTGCATATCAGGATAAGGTATCTTGCTTGTGGATCTCTGAACTCATAAAGCGGTTCAAAGGCCACTCTTTTGTTAATGAGGATAGCAACGCCTCTGGCTTTCTTAGAGTAAGAGGCTGTTTTTACTACGGGATAATCCCGAAATGACGGGCCGGGGGAGACATCTCCTAAGAGGTGCGTTTCCTGAAGAAAGGCTACATCAGCCTTATGAAATTTTAGTGTTCTAGCAAGCAAACTGCGTTTACCAAAAGTGTTTAGACCCCTAACATTCAGTGTCAGAAACCTGAGGGGCGTCATTTGTGCACTTTAAACTCTTAAAGATAGGGTAGATGGGGGGATCGGTAGGGGAGATAAGGAGTATGAAAGGGAAGGTAAAAGAAAGGGGACTGGTGGAAGTAGTCCACCTAAGTGGGACCCAAGCGTGGGTTCCAAAGTCTGGGGGGGGAGCTAAACCAAATCAACAGAATGGGCTAGTAAACGTATAGCCCCGCTCTCTAAGAGAATACAGGGAGGCTAGTTATCTGCTCGGACCGCCACAACATGCATGGAAGTTTTCCATGTGGACGTTGGCCAAATTCAAATCCGGCGGTCCAACCAGAGGCCAGCCAACCCGCATTGTTCTGAACAGGTTAACACAAACATTTGTATATAGATAATAAGTGTTAGCAAAAACTAATTAACATATGAGCATGAGTCCAGTGGGATATCAGGTAGGTGAGGCTTGAGGCCTCGGGATGTGGTCAGGTGGATTAGGTTTTCGGCGTTTGGGTCTCTGCTCTTTAACAGACCAAATTGGGGCTGAGACACGAAGCTTGGATTGGATAGCTGTCTGAGGTTCAGCCGCAGGTTGTAGCCCCCAGTTAGCTAGGAGTGTACTGCCCAACGAAGGAGAGGAGACAACATGAGACTGATTGTCCTTTGTCACTATTAATTTAGTGGGGAATCCCCATCTATATTTGATGTTGGCCTTCCTGAGTTGTGTAGTGATAGGAGCATACAGTTTGCGCTGTTGTAGTGTATGCGATGAGAGATCGGGGAGGAATTGAATATCTTTGAAGTCATCGGGTAGGCTGGGTTTGCTATAAGATGCCTGCATCAAGCGGTCTTTGAATTTGAAGTTATGGAAGCAGACCACCACATCTCGTGGTCTGTCAGAAGACATTGATCTCGGCCTCAGGGCCCTGTGTGCTCGCTCCATGTTGTGACTATCAC
Source organism: Bombina bombina (assembly GCF_027579735.1). Taxonomy (NCBI): domain Eukaryota; kingdom Metazoa; phylum Chordata; class Amphibia; order Anura; family Bombinatoridae; genus Bombina; species Bombina bombina. The sequence continues at coordinate 812,835,567 of NC_069503.1, forward strand.
CCTCCAGGGGGCCAAGCAAAGCAGTGAAGAGGTTTATGAGGAACTCCTGTAGGTTCCCCGGCAGGACTGACTCAGGTATACCTTTGAATCGTATATATTATTTCTTCTGGCCCTATCTTCTACATCTGCCAGCTTTAATTCGAGTTGGGAGATCTGTTCTGCAAGGTTTTCAGCGTACGCAAGGATGTTGGAATTGTCCGTGGCTAGGTCATCATGTTGTCTCTCTAGGGTGTCGATCCTGTCACCCATCTCCCCGATGTCCTTCCTGAGTTCAGCTGAGCTCCTCTGAATCTCAGCTGTGATGGATTTGGTTTGGGCTGCCAGCATCTTTTGTAGTGTGCTCTCTGTAATGTAGTGATTTAAGTGGGCTCCAGAGTGGGAGCTTGATTGGGAGTCCTCGTCTTGCGACTCTGGGTCGCTCACTTCCTTCCGCAGAGGGAGAGAGTCTTTATGAGGTTGAGAGAAATGGTCGAGCACCGTTTTCTTGAGTGCAGCGGGAGTTCTAGGGTTTCTTTTAGATGCGTGAGGCATGGTTAGTGCTTTTTTGGGGGGCAGTTGTTGATTGGAATGATAGTCCACCTTGACCACTGTGGGATCTGAGAGAGAAGTTGCTAACACATAGGAACTGGCTAGGAAGAGTTACAATAACCAAGGTTTAGTGTTTCAATACAGTAATACATAGGTGAAATAGAGAGCGGGGCCAGGTACAACCCATAGGAGTTATTAACACTTAATACATGATAGTTGCTGTCTAAGCCAGCTGTTCAGAATAAGTTAGTTCAGTAGCCCCCTAGAGGGGATGAAGAGGGGGGGGAGGGGGAAGGCCCCAGGATCCCCCCACGCACCTCAGGGAGTGGGATTCGACCAAAAGGAAGGGAGAAGGGTATGGGACGTGACCAATCCAGACAAGCTGGATCGGAGCGGGGGAGGTGCGATAGGGGAGCTAGAAGAACCAGACCCAATCCCCTGCCCCCCCTGTATCAGTGTGTCTAAGTCAGTGGATATAAATCTAATCAGCTAATAACAGTACAGTGGCAACACAACGTTTTATGCAGAGACAAATAAAATCAGATAGTAAAATTCCTAACCTGTAAATTGCAGATAGTAGGTTTACTGCTGTAGGTAGGACCTATAGGAAAAAGTAGTGGTTAGACAGACATTTAAATAAAATAACACTCCACTTTGGGCTGAAAGCCCAAAGGCACACAGGCTGGCGCAGCAGCAATAGTTTTGCACAATAGTGGGACAGGTTGTTACAGCAGGATGGATACTGAAGTCTCACTAAGGATATGTTGTTTAAAAGTATCTGCTGAGAAACAAACAAACAATGGCAGCAAGGTCAGATAAGCAGACTATCTAAATATACGGTAAATACCAATCCAATGTAGCTCCTGACAGGACTCTAGGAATATGGCTCTGTAATATATAGTTGTCTATATAAAGGTTTGGCCCGAAATGTCCCCCAGGGTATATTATGAAGGATGTGTGGTAACTCCAACTGAATATGTGCTAGGCTAATGTGAAGCGTGCACCCTGTGGGCTAAGTGCAGGCAATAGATACCAAAAAGCGTAGCTGTATGAAGTGTTCTACCTAGGTGTGAGTTAAATGAGAGTTGTTTATGTGAATCTGTAGGGGGGAAGATGTGCAAAGCCCGATCTGGTCAGGAATCTTAGTCTAGGTAGGTACAGGTCTTGATTTTAAATACCCTAATCCAGAACTAGATCAGTGCGCTCACAGCTAGCTATGGTGGATAGGGATGTGTGTCTGACCCTAGTTAGATCAGTGAAAAGACCTGAAGGGATAAAAGGCAGGTTAGTTCCAACACGCTGCCCCCTGAATGCTGGATTCAGGTGCACCTGAATTCCCTGTGGAGAAAAGTACATGTAATAAAAAAAAAAAAACACTACACTCTGCATTTGAGGATCCACAGAGACACCCTGGCTGACGCAGCAGCCTGAAATATACAATTAGTATCAGAGACACAGTACCAATAACTCCCTATGAGATAGAATCCTCAGATTGCTTTAATGTCTTACACATGGGGTATGCTAGTAGAATTCTTATCAGTCCCTTTTTGTTCCCAGTGTTTATAAGGGGTATAAGCAGTTAACACCAGAATAATAAGGGTTAGGCCCAGAAGTATAATAAACTGAGCAGTTCTGTCTTTAATCTGCGGTCTGCTTATGCATACATATATTTTGAGATTATAAACCTTGGATTAGTTAGATGACAGCGGCCAAGATGAACTGGTGTCCCTTGGTTTAGATGAGGGAACAACTCTCCAAGAGTTAAGTCGGGTTAACATGCAGGTAATTAGCAGGGTAAAATGGTTGACAGTCTGTATAAGAGGGCAAAGGCCCTTTTAGAGTTAAGAGTGTTCTCCTGAGTAATTGTTTGACAGTGTGATCCCAACTCCTCTTAATGTACCAGTGTGAGCTGCTCACAATGACCTTTATTTGTGAGTCTGAGGGCCTTCTACAGGGTTCAGCCTCCCCACTTATGTGCTTGTAGGCAAGGGGAGAGAAACAAGAGAACAGTCTGCGGGAGGGCCAATCAGTACAAATGGGTAAGCTGTGATGGGGGCCCAAGTGTTGGTGTAAATGCAGAGGTCTTACCCTATACCTTCCGATCACTCAGACTGTCTGCTGGAGTTGAAGTGCTGATGTCCTCAGCAACACCGTCAGGCTGTAACAAAAATGGCGATCCTTCGCGCCAAAAATCAGGCGGCTTCTACTGCTGATTCACCGGCCTCTCTAGCCCGGCACCCCACCAGCAATCCAACGCAACTGACTCAGCTATGTGAGTGCAGGGACCGGGTCCAACCGGCAGCTGTATAGGTGCGATCCCAACCTCCGTCGGGTCTGGCGGTATGCCACGTGGGGATCCTCAAGCCTGCAGGTCCGGCCGACACAGCTGCTAGGTCCTCTAGGTGGATGTCGCTCAGTTACTCCGGAGCGGAGCCCCGACCCTCCGGAGTATGGCGACACAGCAAGTTCAGGTCTCCAGGCTGCAAAGGAGGGGAAACAGGCTCAGGAGCGCTTCTGCCTGCTATGAGATCCAGCCACTCAGGTGTTTCTCCGCAATTCCCCCCAAAGAGTAGTTTCTCGCACACCCTCCCGGTTTCTGCAGATTCCTGAGAATGTGTGGGCAAATATATTTCTTAGAAATTTCAGTAGTTGAAAGTTTATATATAGAATAAAGAGAGGAGCTCCGGCAAAGCACGTCTGCTCTCCACTGCGGTTAGCTCCGCCCCTCTATTTAGTACTTTTTAAGGATACTACAAGCAAAATAGCAGTTAAAAACTATCGCAAAAATACAAACCACAATAATTATATTCAAGCAAAGAGTGCACATAAAAAATCATGGATGGATAACGTATCATACAGCCAATTTTTACGTATAAAAAGAAATTGCACTCACTTAACTGACTTTGAAGCAGAAGCTAAAATTCTAGAAGAAAATTTCTTAGAAAAAGGGTATAACCATGAGCTTATCCAACGGGCGAAAGATAGGGCAATGTCAACAGAGAGAAGTTCATTTTTTAAAAGTAAACCAGTCAAACAAGAATTAATAGGGTCCTATATACACAACAAGCTTATAGAACCACAACAAATAGATCCACCAAGGTTCATCACAACATTTAATGAAGGCTCTAAATGTTTAGAGAGAATACTTAAAAAACACTGGCCATTACTCAAATCAGATCCTTTATTAGAACCACATATAGGCACTAAACTCACTATCACATACAGAAAAGGCAAGAGCCTTAAGAATATGCTTTCCCCAAGTAAACTCAAACCAACAATAAAAAATAATGGGAATGAAGCAGGGGCGGACTGAGACCAACCAGGGCCCCCGGGCAAAAGTTTGGCAGGGCCCCCCACCCCCTTTTTGCTCCACCTACCTACCTCTGCCCCTCCTCTACCATATTGCCCCTCCCACCTCCAATGGCCCCTCCCACCTCATATGCCCCTCCCCCACCATGTTTTTGATTGCCATATAAAGAAACAATTTTTGCCTTAAATATTTTTAATAAGAACTAAATATTGTAATTTAACAAGTGGTTATGCCAAAAAAATCCCCATGCCTATATGCACTACAGTATGGAACAGAAAGTAATCAAGGGCAGACAAGGGAGTAAAACCACTTGTTACTGGCAGCTAAAGAGGTAAAATCATTCATTTGTATTAGTATAGTTCCTTTCAATAAGAGATACATGATCCTATAAGTAGGCATCTACACTAAATAAAGATAAAACTATCTCCATTTTAACTGAAACCAGGGCAGGTTTAGAGAAATCAATTTTAAAAAGGG